>NW_026600371.1:104683-232183 GCF_029448725.1 Salvelinus fontinalis
GCTAGCTAGCTACGACTCTTTGTGTCCGAAGATCCCCAGCGTGCTAGATCATGATTTACAAAGTAAACATAGCTAACAACATACAATACTTAATTTCCCCAAAATATAATACCGGTATTAGACGTTTCAAACTAAGCTAAAACGGGTTAACAACCTTTAGTTTCTGGAGCTCCACAACTTCAGACATCTTGCTTTGTTGTAGTGGTAGGTCATTCGCGAACGAACGACTCTCTTTGAACGGCTCTTTTTGGTGACCGTCGGGAACCGAATTGCAGCTGTGAAAGAGCCCTTAATTTGGCTTCCTGATTTGCATAGCCTACTGTTATTGCTTTTTGAGCCCCAGAATCCAGACATCGATTATCTGCTGACAAATTATAAAAATATTCACTGAAGATGGTAATTGCTCAGTGCAGGAACAATCTAGTGAGGAGCCTCAGTCTAGTTCGCGCTCATTTTTTCAGTGCATTACATTTCTTTCTCAATTTGTTTTTGCAGGCCATCTAATAATCTGGTCAGGTAAAAATGTATTTGAACTCAAATTTCACGATCTGGTAGGCACATTTTTACGATTTAAATTATATATTGACATCATGGTTTTAGGTCAATTCCTAAGAACTACTGAACGAAAAGCCCGTTGGGAGCAAAATTAAATGATACCAGTCACCGAAAACACTCGGAATGCCCGTTACGACTTGGATAATTAAATGCGGAATCTGTTTCATCCATCAGAAATCGACCCGTCTGCTTCTTCAGTAAAATCCCAACCGCTTTGAGTTGGTACATTGCTATCATAAATCTTTTTTTGTTTTTGTGTGTAAATTCGGTGTAACTTTAGTAATTTGCTTTGACACAATGAAATGTATAGCCTAGTTTTTCATGTAAAATATCTTTATTGATAGGCCTAAATCGTTCATTATATACATTGACCCTTACTTTTTTATCCAACAGATTTAGAAGGGAAAAATGAAACAATGTGACTCCAATACATGCGGTATAATCAATGGAATTTCGGATATGGCAATGCGTTGCGTCACAGACGGTACAGTATTCTCACTACATTATGATGCATATGCATTGACAAATAATCATGTTCAGAGGCATTTTGCTCTTTCCTGTCATGCTGTGCAATGGAGAACGACGTTTTAAAAAGCTGTCAGGTAAACACTTTTGCTTTCACCTTTGCATTTTGCTAAACTTGTAAACAATTGTCTAGCCTAAGTATTGTGTAATTGAAAAGGTAAAATAGACGATTGTGTACTCCAATAATATGAAGTCTGAACATAAACAGTAGAACTATGTGAATCAAGCCTAATTGTCATCAAAGTTTACAAGTCCCATGCTCTGAACTGAGCTACAAAGGACTACAAAGTGAACTATTCTTGTGTGATGAGTAACCTTGCCTGAAATGTGTGTTATCTGTCTGAGCTAATGCCTAGATTTAAGCTCAGTGGGCTAACACAGTCTTGTGACATGCAGTTTGACCTCGGTTCAAACCCAGTCAGTCTCATGGTTGATGCTAGGCGGTATCCTTGGGACATCCTATGGATCTGACCCCTGGCAACAACCATCTGGCCAACACACACAGTGAGGGAGTTCTATTACGCTGGCCTGGGTTGAACCAGGCAATGGCCAGTCACATCATTGGGTGAAAGCAGGGAGGAAGGAGCACCCTTCTCAATACAACAGTAATCTGCGCCAGTCGGTCATGTTGTCAACAAGGCAGCATGGTGCATCTTCCAGAAACACATCTCTTTTGCATAAAATAGATGTTTGAATTTTCAAACTAGTTTTCATTGGGAAGGCAGATAAAGCGTTTTTATCAAAGCAATCACTTTTGCATGTGAAAACACATAATCCTACTCATCACTCCATGAGCGTAATAATTACGTCAATTTTGTTTTGAGCCGACTTCGCCTTCGGCCAGAGCGGGGCACCTGGCTCACCCCCGGGAGGCGGTGCGGTTCCAAAACGAATGCAATCACTTTTCACCCAGTTTAAACTCCTCCCACCGAGGTAACCCGGGCCACATAAACTAATCCCCTCAGTCTTGTGGTGTGGATATGATCTGGGTTCAATCACAGTCAGTCTCATTGGTGCCATTGGACCTTGATCGCACAGTTGATGTCTATCAGCTACTGGGGTGTTGTGAGATGAGGTCAGGGAAGGGGTGAAGTGTAGCGGTGGTTCCGTGAACAGAATAACCTTGCCTAATACTTGAGCTAGAGCCTAGGCATTCGCTCAGCAGTGGGCTAACACAGTCTTGTGGCATGCAGATGACTCCAGTTCAAACTCAGACACAGTGGCGTGTATTTATAGATGCCAAGGGAAGCCAGGCTTTCCCAACTATTTGTCCAATAAAAATATAAAATAATTTCTCTTTTGTCGCTGTGTTATCATAATTATCCGTAAATTCGCAAGTCGCTGAATCTGATTGCTTTTTTGATTTTTTTGGCCAATCAGCATTGAGCTGAGCTCAACTGTGGGTTGTCCTGGTGCAGCAAAATGCCCCCCAAGGGAGGTCGATTTGGCTTCACACCAATCAAATCACATCCTGAGCAAAACGTCATCATTGTCAGAAAAAGGTGTTGATTTCTAGTCTTCTTGTGTTGATGTCTTGCAGTAGCTAGTTTGCTAAATCGGCCCTTTCCTGAGGTATGGATGGAGATGGGGATTTGGACTTGAGGTGATGGAGATAGGGATTTGGACTTGAGGTTTTGACTTAATTCTCTGTACAGGCCAATGATTATAACGGCAATTCTGATCTAACCATAAATTCAGGCCACTGGCCTGAGACGATTGAAGTTCAATATGTAGCCTAGTAGACTTACATTAACTAGCTAGCTAACATAATTGGTTCATTGTTGCCAAATGCAAGGAAGTTAGGACAGCACAAATTTTAGCTAGGTAGCCTATGAAAACAAACTAAAAGCGTGGGTTTGAATCTTGAAGCATGGATTCCGATTGGTCAGAACAGCATTGAATAGACCTTAGCACGGATACTTCCTGTTTGAGTTTCTGCCTATAGGAAGGGAGGAGCAAAATGGAGTCGTGATCAGATTTGCCGAAGGAAGGGCGGGGGAGGGCCTTCTAGGCATTTCGAAAAGTTGAGTAGCAGTGGTCCAATGTTTTACCAGCGCGAGTACTACAGTCAATATATTGGTAGAACTTTGATAGCGTTTTCCTCAAATTTGCTTTGTTAAAATCCCCAGCTACAATAAATGCGACCTTAGGATATGTGGTTTCCAGTTTGCATAAAGTCCAGTGTTGTCCTTTGAGGGCTGGCGTGGTATCTGCTTGGGGAGGAATATTGATCACAGTCAATGTGTTGGTAGAACTTCAGTAATGTTTTCCTCATTTGCTTTGTTAAAATCCACAGTTACAATAAATGCGGCCTCAGGATCTGTGGTTTCCGGTTTGAATAAAGTCAAGTGTAGTTCTTTCAGGGCCATCGTAGTATCGGCTTGAGGGGGAATATACACGGCTGTGACTATAACCAAAGAAAATTCTCTTGGGAGGTAATATGGTCAGCATTTCATTGTGAGGTATTCTAGGTCGGGTGAACCAAAGGACTTGAGTTTCTGTATGTTATATCAATCACACCATGAGTGGTTAATCATGAAACATACATCCCCGCCTTTCTTCTTCCCGGAGAGTTCTTTATTCCTGTCTGCGCGATGTACTGAGAACCCAGATGGCTGTATGGACGGGGACAGTATATCCCGAGAGAGCCATGTTTCCGTAAAACAGAGTATGTCACAATGCCTGATGTCTCTCTGGAAGGAGATCCTCGCCCTGAGCTCGTCTACTTTATTATCCAGAGACTGAACATTAGCAAGTAATATACTCTGAAGCGGTGGATGGTGTGCACGCCTCCACAGTCGGACTAGAAGTCCACTCCAAATACCTCTTCTCCGCCGGCAGTGTTTTGGAGCAGCCTCTGGAATAAGTTAAATTGCCCTGGGGGGTATGAACAAAGGATCCAATTCCGAAAAGTGAGGTACTGCCGTTCTGATATCAAAAAGTTCTTTCCGGCTGCATCTAATAACACAAAACATTTTCTGGGCTAATAATGTAACAAATAACACACACACAAAAAATACTGCAAAGTTGCTTAGGAGCTAGAAGCAGAGCTGCCATATCTGTCGGCGCCATCTGTTCTGTTCTTAGGACACTGTTGTTCAGAGGAGCTAGCCAACAACACAGCTAACACAATAACTTCAAACTGAAGCTGGAAAGACTGCAAACTACCCGCACTTAGTTTCATTTTACCTCTTTTCACTTGACATTTCTTTGTATATTTCCATAAAAATCATGCCAGCCGATTCGTGATTTTGACTGGCTGAGAAATGCTGTCTGTCTCTCTCTCTCGTCCCAAAACCCGACCCCTACACGTTCATTACTATGGGACAGTTGGAGATTAAATTTGAATATTGAAACAATGTTGCAAATGTCGGAGAGACAGACAGCAGGGTTTATACAAATCTCTGCTGTTGAAAACTCACTGTTACTATAAAATAATTGTTAAATAGTGTCTAGATGCTTTTTACAGTGGAGATCAAGTTTTAACTTCCCTGCCTGGACTGACGAGACAGTGGATTATGCAGTCAGATGGAACAGAGTAAATAGGCATTTTAACATCATAGATTTAGCCGGTGGTAATTTGTGGAATAGACACTGGCTGGAATTAGCTTTAAACCAATCAGCATTCAGGATTAGATCCAGCCGTTGTATAAAGAGCAAATATCACAACATAAGTTGTAATATGGCTTTTTTACTGTCTTGGCTTTGTCGTGGAAAATCGTATTACAAATATAACACTTACAAGAACTTGTGAATTCAATAAAGGATTTTAATACAAAATATCAAACGCCGTGTCAGTCCGCGGAAAAGACCAACTTCCATAAGCACTGGCTCTGTTCTTATACACATACATCAAATGAGTCTATCCCACATGCAAATTAAGTTCCTTCCCTTGGTCCATCTGCCACCATTATCTTTCAGTTTAAGCTTCCTGCTTGTTCACGCCCAATAAGGCCCATATCTGCTTTCAGTTAGGTTATAATGGTGGCAGGACCTCTTCTTGTCCTAAAAATAATATATGTCCATCTCTCCTATGGGGCTATGTCTTTGGCCTTCGTACTTATGTTTAGCTTGCTGTGCTCTTTGGTATGTTTGCCCTTATTAGGATCAGCAGACTATGTGTCCCTCTAACATTAGTGTGTCCAGCTGTCCTATGCGCCTATGTGTCATATTTGGCATGACAGTGAGTGGCAGGGAGTTGATATAAAAAACAAATAGACTGGCACTCAGGCTATAGCAACAGTAGTTCATTGGGCGTCAACCTATGATGACATATCAGCCTCGCCGCCATGTCATAATGGTCGGATGAACTATCACAAGTGAATTTGTAAGAAATACATTATTGCTATGTTGCTGTTTTCAGGAGAAGACCTCAAAGCCCCTGTGTCAGATACCCTCGCGACCAGAGAAGCAAACACGTCCACTGAAAGGGAAGCCTCCTCAGATCATGATAGAAACAAAGCCGTCAGTGAGCAGCAGATTGCCTGCCATGACAAAGCTTCCGGTCCTACCTGGGGTCGCCTTTAAATTTCATAGAGCCAGCCTGGGTAAAAAGGTAAGCAGAACATATATTTAACGGGATACAGTATAACATTTTTTAAAAGAACATCCACACAATAGAATGGTGCAGTAGAATAGAAGAAGGGTCCAGTAGAATGGTGCAGTAGAATAGAGGAAGGGTCCAGTAGAATGGTGCAGTAGAATAGAAGAAGGGTCCAGTAGAATGGTGCAGTAGAATAGAGGAAGGGTCCAGTAGAATGGTGCAGTAGAATAGAGGAAGGGTCCAGTAGAATGGTGCAGTAGAATAGAAGAAGGGTCCAGTAGAATGGTGCAGTAGAATAGAAGAAGGGTCCAGTAGAATGGTGCAGTAGAATAGAGGAAGGGTCCAGTAGAATGGTGCAGTAGAATAGAAGAAGGGTCCAGTAGAATGGTGCTTTAGAATGGAAGAAGGATCCAGTAGAATGTTTATTTTTTTTGTTTATATCCTTGTTCCTTCAGTTGTATCAGCCTACATCTGATTTCAACCTCAGTGACCCAAACTGTCACATTATGAGGCCGACGTACAACAGTTTGCATGACCCAAACCTCAGTGAATACTACCATCAGAAGGAAATGCATGAGAAGTTAAAGAAGCGAAACTTCATCACTAAAGAGGACAACGTAAGTTTGAAGTTAATATTTTTGTTTCTGAACAGTGTAGTAGAAGACTGTAAGCTTTACCGATAGTTAACTCCAGGAGTATTATAGCAGGAAACATTTTGATTCTCTCTCTTCTCAAGGTTGTATGCTCATTAAATGAGTATAACACATACAAACATTACCTGGATACGGTCAAGACTGACCATCATAAAACGTACAGCAAAAAGTTGGTATGTGGGCAGTATGACTGCGTTCTTAAAATGTGAACTTCTGTGAAGATCACACATGTTATTTTCACGAGAAAATGTGAAATGATCATTCATCACTCTAAAAACAATGTAACATGTATTTTATTAGGTAGATAAGTGTTTAAAATGTACAAAAATTGTATTTATCCTATTTAAGAAGGAACAGATACTGAGAATGGTTCAGTTGCAAGAGGAAGGCCATATACCTAAGGACGTTACCCTGGAAGATATGATAGAGTACTTACTGAATAAAGGAGCACAGAACCTGAAGCATCTGCAGTCAACCATTGGTTCCAGGTAGGCAAGAAGTGCATGAGGTAATAAAGTAGAGTTATATAGGCCTACTCTGTGTTGGCAATGTCATGACTCATCTGTTTAATGTATTGATAGGGACAGGGGACAGAAATATGGCCTGCAAACTGCGTTGTATGACCAAGAGAGAGAGTTTAAAGAGGATTGGGTTTCTAAGGAGCGATCCAGGCTGAAACTCATTGAAAAGGATGTGAGGCACGATTTGAACAAGGCCAAGTATATGAAAGAGGCCAAAGAAAAGCGCATTAGAAAGGTACAAATGTCACACTTTCATCATACTTCACAAAACTACCCACAATTATTTTCAAGTTTGAATAAATCATAAAAATTAAGAAATAATTTTACCTCAACTTTTGTGGATGCTAAGTTGCTATTTTTGGACTCAATGTTCTTCACAGAAAATGTGCATTCTGGAGCAAAAACAGGCTATTCAGTTGAGGATAATGGAAGAGGAGTTTAAAAACCCCCAGGAGTTTGAGAGGTTGAGAGAGGCCTCTATCAAACCAAATAAGCTGCTGGAAGAAATATTTGAAAAACCAGGTAAGATTTCATTTGAATTCATCACACAGTTAAGCAATGTTTAAATGACTATGCCAAATGCAACCTACAAGGAGCAGTTGAATGTGTTGTGCTGTATATCATATCGTATTTTGTATTTTTTTTAAATAAAAAAAATCTATTATAGCATCTGCTCAGCCTGCTCTCAAACCTGCTCACTCCAAAACTGTAAAGAAAACAGTTTCTCTGTCAGGTAAGAACAATTCCTTACTAAAGAACCATAATTTCATTACGAAATATCTTTCAGAGTATGTTCATAGCCAGTGAATGCTAAATTAAATCAAATGTTTAAAATGTGTGTGTGTTATTAATAGGGAAATCTAAGGAAAAGCCAGCCATGCTACAGAGGAGACCAAGCCCTCCACCACTCCAGAGGAGACCAAGCCCTCCACCACTCCAGAGGAGACCAAGCCTTGCACCACGCCAGAGGAGACCAAGCCTGGATGGTCTGGCACCGCTGAAGGGTTTCCAAGAACCTGTTTTTAGGATCTTCAAAGCCATCAAGGGACAAAGCATCCCAGACAGAGCTCAGCTGAAATCTGTCATCCTCGACCACTTAGGCTCCAAGCTTGTCAGGAAGCAGCTGGCGGAGTCAATCAGGGATGAGGTCAAACTGACGCTTCCAGGGTCTACACCAGTGGCACAAAGGGCTCTGAGTGCCAGAATCGCTTACGATGTGTTGAAGTGCGTCTCTCGAGCGGCCAATCCTAGCAATGAACCTGCCTGCAGACTCCGTGGGGGAAACACAATCAAACCCAATGCTCAAGCAGATGATCCAGAACCAAAGGAGCGGATGGCCAACGGAGAAGACATAAACACCTATGTGACAACGTTGATCACTGACGTTCTGGAGGAAGTCCAGGAGCAGGTTATCGTAATGATCCGAGAAGACTCCCCTACCCAATTCAGAGTTGTCTCTGCAAAGGCCAGCCAAACAGCCATTGATGTGGTAAGCAATGTTTTGGAAGACATTAAACACTTATTAAATGAGGAAAACATTGAAGAGCTTGCACTAGACTGTGATGCTGAAGAAGGCACCTCAGGTATAACAAACATTCAGCCACCTGCATTGACTGCATTAAAAAAGGCAGACCCCGAGAACCGGCGAGATTCCTGTTCAAAACTAGAAGGTGTCGCCTGTGACCTTATTAACACTGCATATGACAGCATCCTATTCGTGCTGGCTTTTCCTGAGCTTCAGGGTGAAAGAGATGAAAAAGCTCCTTCCCTGACTCTGGAAATACTTCCCTTGGAGCCAGTGATCTCATCTTTATCCAACTCTCCCAGTTATGGAATGGTGTTTTCATCTAACACTTCAGAGGTTGCAGAAAACAACAGTAAGACAAGCAGCTCAAAGGTCTCCGCAGCTGCATCAACCTCGTCCCAGGAGACGGATACCACAACCACTGTAGAATGCAAAGAAGAAAGAGTAGAGAATGGAAACACCAGTGAAACAGACAACGTCCTTTCTGTCCCCTCAGTCAATACTGAAGAAGTTGTTTCAAAGCCTATTCTCTTGCACAAGGTGAAGAAAGAAAATGCAGCCACCAGAAGCGCTTCTCTTCCCAACCTGTATGGACTTGTTGTAGATGCAGTTATGGATCACTTCAGCACAGAACCCTTCAAAGACAATCTGGCCCAATCAGTGAAGAATGAGGTGAGACACACCCTTTCTATGCCTGAATGTGGATTGTTGAACCTTCAAATTGATAATTACTTTGAGAGGGAAATGCTAGAGGATATGCTGAAGGAAGTATCCCGACAGTGCGGAGGAACAAGCTCTAGTACCGTGGCTGAAGAGGCCTCAGATGAAGAAGAGATCTACAGACTAGAATCTGCTGCAGCACAACTGATACAGAAAGTTTTCCAGGAGGTCAAGACAAATGTTGTTGTCAAGATCAAGAAGGGTTCTCCCAAGAGATGTCTATCCCCAGAAGTAAGTCAATATATTAATATTGTATGTACTGTGTAATGTTGTATGCAACATTTATATGTGCTGTGTGATGCCAGGACACTTTTCCTACAAGGGAGGTCATGTACACTGAGTATACTAAGCATTAGGAACACCTTCCTAATCTAATATTGAGTGGTGTCGAAAGCATTCCACAGGGATGGTGGCCCATGTTGACTCCAATGCTTCCCACAGTTGTGTCAAGTTGGCTGGATCTCCATTGGGTTGTGGACTATTCTTGGAACTGTTGAGCGTGAAAAACCTAGGAGCGTTGCGGTTCTTGACACAAGCTGGTGTGCCTGGCACCTACTACTATACCCCGTTCAAAGGCAATTCAATGTTTTGTCTTGCCCATTCACCATTTAAATGGCACACACATGGTCCCAGTGCTTAAAAATCCTTCTTTAACCTGTCTCCTCCCCTTAATCTACACTGATTTGAAGTGGAATCAACAGGTGATATCCATAAGGGATCATAGCTTTCACCTGGTCAGTCTATGTCATAGAAAGAGCAGGTGTTCTTAATGTATTTGTGTTGATGTTTTATCTGTGTTGATGGTGATCTGATTGATTGTTGATGTGATTGTTGATGGGGATGCTTCTATTTGCAACACCAAGATAAATTCCTAGTATCATTTGTTCAGTGGTGGAAAAAGTACCCAATTGTCATATTTGAGTAAAAGTGAAGATACCAATAGAAAATGAAAAAATGAAGTAAAAATGAGTCACCCAGTAAGATACTACTTAAGTAAAAGTCTAAAAGTATTTGGTTTTAAATATATCTAAGAATCAAGAGTAAAAGTATAAATCATTTCAAATTCCTTATATTAAGCAAACGAGACAGCACCATTTTTTTGTAATTTTAAATTACAGATAGCCAGGAGCACACTCCAACACTTACAAATGAAGCATGTGTATTTAGTGAGTCTGCCAGGGATGTTCTCTTGATAAATGTGTGAATTGGACTATTTTCCCATCCTGCTAAGCATTCAAAATGTAATGAGTACTTTTGGATGACAGGGAAAATGTATGGAGTAGAAAGTACTTTATTTTCATGAGGAATGTAGTGAAGTAGAAGTAAAAGTTGTCAAAAATATATAAATAGTGACGTACAGATACCCAAATAAACTACTGAAGTAGTACTTTAAAGTATTTTTACTTAAGTACTTTACACCACTGCATTTGTTGCATGGCGATAAATTATTCTGATTCTATCTCCAAAGGTAAGCCGAACAGCCATCAATGCTGTGAGCAGTCTTCTGGGTGACATGGAGACAACTGTGATGGCCAGTGTTCCATGTTCTTGTACTACTTCCAGAGCAGATATGGAAGGAATGCTCTCTGAGGCAACAGGCGAGCACCCAGCGAAATCAATGGCCTCTGCAAAAGTTGAGTTGATCGCTGATGATTTAGTGGAAGATGCCATCGATATGTGCAGTGAAATGATTTTAGACGACCAGCCACTAGCCCTACTACATGACAATCCTGAAGAAGGTAAATCAAATGTTGTTGTTCCTGGACCAATTCAGAGCAGCCTGTCTGGATTTGATGAACGCCACACAAAATCACAGGTCCTTGCAGTAAAGATTGAAGACCGTGAGGTAAAGCCAATTTTGATCCAAGACACAGCGCTCATATCTCCAGGTGAGAAGAATACGGATGAAAAAAGAGTCATTAGAGTAAGTTATGTCTTTAACTCATCCCCTAGAAGGAAAGCTCACCAGGCCACCAGAAGCACCTCTTTCCCTAACCTCTATGTCACCCTTGTGGATGGAGTTCTGGACCAAATTAGCACAGAACCTTTCAAAGAAACCCTGGCCCAATCTGTGAGGAATGAGGTAAGACATTCTGTCTCTTTGCCTCAATTTGGATCGGTGAACCTCAAAAGCGAGGACTGTTCAGAGAAAGAAATTATTGAGGATATGTTGAAAAGTGTATCCAGAAAACTCAGTAAAGATCAGGCTTGTCAGCTGACCGGGAAAGCCAGTGAGATGATGAATGCCAACGTAGATGCCATTTCACTTACCCCCAAACTACAGTCTACTGCCAAAGACCAAATCATCAAAGTTCTGGAGCAGGTCAACACTAAAATAATCAATATGATTAGACGAGATTCTCCCAACAGGACGATTTCCCCCAAGGCAAGCCAGACTGCCATCAATGCTGTCAGCAACATTTTGGGTGCTATGGGAACCTCTCTCAAGGCAAGCAACACACCATTTGTTCCTAATGTGGCTGGACTCCAGCCTGACCTAGATGATGTAGCATCTTACTCAACTGAAGCTTTTGAGGGATATCCAGGGATCTGGATGTCATCCCTGAAGATAAAATATATTGCCTCAGGCCTCATGGACACTGTCTGTGATGACCTACTGGATGAGGATGGGTTCCTCAGGCGGAGCGCTGGTGCAATATCCTCACAGGAAGACCTTGATCTTCAGAAAGTGATTACTTCAAAACCAGCATCCCCAGTCAATTGCATGCCCGTCAAAGGATGCCTGTCAATGTCCTACCTTGATGCTTTGAAGAATCCTGAAGACATTGAAAATGCTACTCACCTCAGTAGAAGCATTGACTCTCTCTCCGTAATTGGTGTGCCTACTTCAACCTCAAAGGAAGTTTCATACGACACAGAATCGAAACTGACACAGTTGCAAAAGGATGCCTCTGCATCATCCTCACTTTATGCCATGAGCAACTGTCGGAGCTCATTGGAGTTTCCCTCCAGTCGATCCGATATCCCTATTGACAAAGAGGCCCAAAGGATTTCCTCCACATACGAAGAAGACAGTCTGTCCAAATCCCTCCTGACCTCTTCCCAATCAGTCTTCAATGTCTCTGGCCTCGTCCCTACTCCTCCAGAGGGAAAGCCAAAGGTGAGGCTGCCACGGCGCCCAGTGCTTCGCCTTAGGAAGGTTCCAGAGGAGCCCCCCAAAAAGATGCACATTTACACAGTTTGCAGAGATGCTTTTCATTTCCCAACTGAGACAATGCGATCAACCAGTCCATCATCATTCGAGGGAGAATTCTCAACTCCAGAGTCCCAGAGGCCAAGGTAATACTGTCTTTCTCATAGTCCTAATCTGAAAATCTTTTTAACACCTAGCCCACTGTTGATATTTGAACAGCCTTGATTCTAAATGTTTTTATTTTTGTAGAGCTTTCGTAGAGCTTCGAGAACTCTGTTATGAAAAGCACTGCACATATTAAATGTATTTTTTTATTCATTAAGAGCGGTGGACAGCTCAGACAAGGAGTCTATCTTTAAAATAGACTCATCCAAAAGACTCATGGCAGAGATAATGCTGTCTGTTCGGGAGTACGTTGTTGAGGCAAAGCAGAGCGAGTTGGCCGCACATCTGGCTGCGCTGTCGCCTGACAATGAGATGCTCAGCACTTTGGCTCAGAGTGGGACACCCCGCACCGATTCATGAACTGCCTCCAACACCTCTCCTCACAGCGAGAGTGATAACTGACTTGGACATACATGGTAGAAGCATTTGCTTACATTATTTTGAATCACATTGAGCTATTAAAGAATGCATTTATTTTCTAAAAAAGACAAAAGCATTTATTTACAATGTGTAGTTTTTCTTAGATGTAAGTGTTACGTTAGGAATATTAAATAGAAAATTAGGAGAGAGTAATTATATATCTTTGGTGACATTGTTTAATTGTACGTTTTATATCCAATTGAACTCATCTCATGCAATTATTTAGGCTACCGACTCCCCGACAGTTCCTCTACTTCAGCCAGTGATTCTATACCGTCTCTTGGCTCTGTTCCAGCATCTTCAATTTGATACCCATTACATAAAAGTGTGTAGCTCGCCTCCGCCACCTACCAGGCTTGAATGGTTTATGAGAGCGTGAGGGGGCAAAGCAGAGTGTTTGTTATACGGGTACTCTCTGCAATCTATTCTGATTTATCAACCACAGATTTATGAATTGCATGCCAATTTTTAAAAGGGAAATCCGCAGTTGCTACATCCATTTTGGACGTATAAATGAATATGTACTCATTGATTCTTGGAGAATATAACCTATAAATGCCTCACGAGCTAGATTCAACTGTCATACCTCATCAGAACCCAAAATAGACACTTTTTTTACCCCAAGAACACCAAATAGATGCTTTTTTTATCCCAATGTTTAAAAACAAAGTAAATGTAAGCAAACACTACATAGCCTCAAAACATGGTTAAAACTATAATTTTGATATCATGGTTGGTCAGTCCTTGCATCCATAGCTCTGTCTATGTATTTGAGAGTTGGTACATTACTTCAGCCCCCTCCTTATGCTTTGTTACCAAGAACAGGGGTGGCTAGGACACTTTGTTATTGTTTCAACTGCCGATTGCCGCTTTAAGATGAAAGTGAAAGAAATAAAAAGTTCTTCTAGCAATACTTAATACCCAGACCAAGTGAAATACGTATTGTCAAGAATTGTTTTCTCAATGAAATACAACAGTATATGTTATGCTATATATGTGGACAGACTCAGGACAGAATACAATATTTTATCATTACAACATAGAAGCATGCATTGGATATAATGTACACAGTGAATACCAGCTGCTTTGGCGAAATTACATTTGTTAAAACAAACAAATAAAATATGTAGGCTAATATTTGTAGTACAGTAAAAAGGGTCAGTAGAGAAAATGACCTTGATCAGAATAAACTTTGTTTTCACTAGCCACAAAGTCAAAACGGGCTCTATCGTAAAAATGTATGTATTTTCATTTTTGCTCTTCATGTTAAGGTTAGGGTTAGGCATAAGAATAGCATTGTGGTTAGGTTTAAAATCAAAATGTAAGAAGAGAAATTGTAGAAACTGGCGGGTTTGTAGCTGTGGAAGCTAGTGACGACCAATAAACTTTGAGAGAAACCTAACTCAACAGGGGGAGATCTATTTCTGTTCAATCAGAATGTGAAGGGGTGATTTTGCTTTGTGTGTCAATCCCCTCACACTATTCTTACCGCCACAGTAATGATAGAAGTTGTAGTAGTAACAGTCAATGTACTTCGTAATCGTGCAAATTAAAATGTGATATAAGAAAAAACAATAACTGTATGCACAGGTCAATCTGTCCCACACATATGTAGACGCTTTACTCGAGACACTTAAGTCTCCTCAACAAAGCAATAGAATTTGCAGGTTTAGAATTCCCCCATGATAGCACAAGACCACTAGCATGGCTACCAGTCTGTTTAGCTAACATACCACTCCTTGTACTCTGTGCCATTGCCAAACAATAACCTTATTTCCAACAACAAATCAGTAACTCCTCGCAAAATCCAGCTGCATATTAAACGCTGAGATTGAAGAAAGGCCAGTCTCTATGGCGCATAGCACAAGGAGTGGAACGTTAGCTAATCAGAGGGGTACCCAGACTACAAGACCACAACATTCTAGTCAGAACGTAGATTAGAATGTTACGGCCATGGAACATTTGGTGCCAACAAGTAAACATAGACGGACGGTAGTTTGCTGCAGTTACTCTGTATATCTACAGCTTTTTAATCTTTACACAAGTCTTTCTCCAGGCAGTGTTTCTGAGTGAAACACTTGCCACACCGCTCACAGCCAAAGGGCTTCTCCCCAGTGTGCACCCTCTTGTGAGTTTTAAGGTTACAGAGGTAGGCAAAGCTCTTGCCGCAGTAGTTGCAGATGAACGGACGCTCCCCCGTGTGAGTAAACTGGTGGGTCTTAAGAGTTTGTTTCGTACCGAAAGCCTTCCCGCATATCTCGCAGCCGAAAGCCCTGCGGTGACTGGTGGAGTGTGCGATGAGAGCTTTCTTATTGTGAAACGTCTTGCTGCACGTCTCGCAGTCCAACCTCGTGCCGAAGCCGTGAGCTGCCACCATGTGATTCTTCAGGCTCTGGGCGTGGCAGAACGCCTTACCACACTCGTGATTCTTCAGGCTCTGGGCGTGGCAGAACGCCTTGCCACCATGTGATTCTTCAGGCTCTGGGCGTGGCAGAACGCCTTGCCACCATGTGATTCTTCAGGCTCTGGGCGTGGCAGAACGCCTTGCCACACTCGTGATTCCCCTCTCCTGTGACAGAGCTGGTGCTTGTTGAGGTTGTTCATCTGGGAGAAACCCTTGCCGCACTGTTTGCAGACGAACGGCCTCTCCCTCGTGTGAACCCGCTCGTGGATTATCACCTGGCTACGGTAGTTGAAGCGTTTGTTGCAGTATGAACAGGCGTGCATTTCCCTGCCCGTGAGGAGGTCGACCATCTTGTTTTCTGCGACACTGGGGGTGAAGCTGACGGTGTCGCCCTCTGACCCCGGCTCAGACTTGACCCACATCTCCAGCTCCTCTCTGAAGTCTTGGCTGGTGTCTTCTTTCTCGGGCTCTGCTGTGGAGCTGTGGTACGCCTCTGACTGGCTCTCATCATCTTCTAGGGACAGGCCACCTGCAGAAACAGTATGAGTCAAGTGACGGTTTTGGAGCATTTGTTGACAATGACAACGTAGTTTAGTGCGAAGTATCAGAACAACATGCGTTTTAACATTCAAGTTAGTTTTCATTTAAAGTCAGCTTTAACATAAGATAAGATAGATAAGCTAATTACTGGTTTATCCCTGTTGGGAAATGTTGGTTGCGGCTCTGTGCATACATAAAAACACATATTCAAACAGAGAAGGGACAGTAAACACAGGTAGAAAAAGTGCAGTTCACACAACAGAACACTGTCAACATGATCACAGTGTTAGTAGTATTGTTAGATATAACTACCATTTCCTTCTCCACCGATAATGATGTACTCTGCTTCCTCCGGGTGACTAGCCTCCACAACCTCCTCTGGCCTGTCCTCACCTTTAGGGTCTGGTTGTAAAATGATCTGTTTCACGTCAGGAAACTGCAACAAATAGGACGTTTAAACGTTTAAACTAACATTATACCACTTCTATAACATACAAGCCATTGCACTCCAAAGCTAACGTTGTATGTGGACACAAACTGAACAACATGGGCGAGTGACTGCCACTGACCGACAGGTACTTCGTATTTTAGATCAATACTTTTCTCTCTGACACAGGGCGGTTTCTAATGTGATATGACAACATGTACTGCTACACTCGCTATTCAATGGTTGTCAATATACCGTTAATATACCGTTAATATACCGTTAATATACCGTTAATGCTAAAAAGTGGTCAATTTGGTAAAACAAGAACATCATGAGAGGCGTTGTACCATCCTAGTCTTATAATTAATTCATACAATACTCCATCCATGTAGCAAGGCCAACATTGACATACAGCAGTTCAAGGACCAGACACCATAAATACGAATGTTAACCAACTTCCTTCTTCGCTGCGATGCATTGGTTTCTCCCACTTCGATGGCAGCGTCCACTCCATAGTGCCTCTCACTCACAACCAACTGCTTGTCCGGAAACCACTGGTCCCCCACAGCTTTATTATTCTCTGCACACATTTACATTTACATTTAAGTCATTTAGCAGACGCTCTTATCCAGAGCGACTTATGTAGGCTACTTATAGTGACTTTTTACATGCATGATTACACAGAGCTAGCTAAATCGCTATAAGAGAACATCGTCACACTCAACGTACGGATCACGTCGCAAAGCTGAACTTCTAAAGATATATCAACAGAAGAGGTGCCCCGCTTTGGTCTCTCGGTCCCGAACTCGATTTGCATACAGTGCAATGCCTTCCGAAGAGCGTCGTTCTCTCCCTGTTGTCGGAATATCTCCGAGAAAAGAAGGGCAGAACTGTAATCGAACAGTTTTATAATCTCTGCAACGGCAGACGTCGTCAGCGTCTCCATAACTGTAGAAAGTTGTGCCTGGAAAGACCCGTTTGTAGACATTTCGGCAGTTCTGACGAGCGTTCAATACACGGAAATCTCACGTTGGCTGAATGGTCAACGTTGATCAACATCCGGTAGAAAAGATTAAACTCAATGTTACGGTACAATCATGAACGTTTTGCTCCAAAGTCATGCATGTCCCTTCGATAGCTCAGTTGGTAGAGCGGAGGACTGTAGAACGCTAAATGCTGAAATCCTTAGGTCGCTGGTTCAAATCCGGCTCGAAGGAGGACACTTTTTCTACCTCATCAATGGGCCCCAAACAATATTTTTAACTGTTCGCACATCCCCCTATAGAGAATAATATGTGCATTTCCAGTTTCCTTAAAGAATAGTCTAGGTGTACGAATCCAAGCATACAGAAGAAAACAAAACACTTCAAGTTTATCAAAAAGTTCTCCACATTCAGTAGCTCAGTTGGTATAGCAGAGGACCGTAGAACACTGTACATGCTGAAATCCGACTTGAGGAGGACCCTTTTCCTACCTCATAAATGCCCCTAAAAGATATACATGTGCCTGTTGTTCGCACATTCCCCTATAGAGAATAAAACGTGCATTTCCAGTTTTCTAATTAGGAAAGATTCCAAGTTAACTCACAAAATATTAAAAAAGGATTCAGAACGCATAGGATAATCCACATTTCCAAATCATCTTAGTCCTTCGATATCTCAGTTGCTAGATCGGTGGACTGTAGGATGGTAAATAATAAACATTTTAGGTCGCTGGTTCAAATCCTGCTCCCTGGAGGATGTTTTTGTATTCATGTCATAAATGTAGCATGAGTCATCAAGATATTAAAAAGTTCACAATGACTTATAATATATTATTATAGTGGTATGGATAGAGTTGCAATGTAAAATCGTACGTATGTGCGATAACCTACTAAATTCATTGTGACGGGTTGCACAAGTCGCAAAAGCGTAGTTCCCTGACCGGGAATCGAACCCGGGCCGCGGCGGTGAGAGCGCCGAATCCTAACCACTAGACCACCAGGGAAGGATACTCTTGTGCAAAATGGCCCACAATTTGAAATGGTACATACAGTTGAAGTCAGAAGTTTACATACACTTAGGTTGGAGTCATTAACACTCGTTTATCAACCATTCCACACAAATCTTGTTAACAAAGTATAGTTTTGGCAAGTCGGTTAGGACATCTACTTTGTGCATGACACAAGTAATTTTTCCAAAAATTGTTTACAGACAGATTATTTCACTTAAAATTATATCCTGGCTTTAGAATCTTCTGATAGGCTAATTGACATAATTTGAGTCAATTGGAGGTGTACCTGTAGATGTATTTCATGGCCTGCCTTCAAACTCAGTGCCTCTTTGCTTGAGATCATGGGATTTTCAAAAGAAATCAGCCAAGACCTCAGAAATAAAATGTAGACGTCCACAAGTCTGGTTCATCCTTGGGAGCAATTTCCAAACGCCTGAAGGTACCACGTTCCTCTGTACAAGCAATAGTATGCAAAACAACAGCAAAGGACCTTGTGAAGATGCTGGAGGAAACAGATACAGAAGTATCTACAGTGAAACGAGTCCTATATCGACATAACCTGAAAATGCCAGACTACAGTTTGGGGACAAAGATCCTACTTTTTGGAGAAATGTCCTCTGGTCTGATGAAACAAAAATAGAAGTGTTTGGCCATATTGACCATTGTTGTGTTTGGAGGAGAAAGGGGGTGTCTTACAAGCCGAAGAACACCATCCCAACCGTGAAGCACAGGGGTGGCAGCATCATGTTGTGGGGGTGCTTTGCTGCAGGAGAGACAGGTGCACAACTAGAACACCAGGGAAGGACACTGCAGGGCAAATGGTTTTGTAATTTGAAGTGGTAAGTATGTGCAATAACCTACTAAATTCATTGTGACAGGTTGCACAAGTAAACAAGTCGCAAAAGAGAAGTTCCCTGACCGGGAATCGAACCCGGGCCGCGGCGGTGAGAGCGCCGAATCCTAACCACTAGACCACCAGGGAAGGATACTGCAGTACAAATTGGTCCACAGTTTGAAATGGTACATACAGTGGGTCAGAAGTTTACAAACACTAGTTTGGCTGTGCCTTTAAACAACTTGGACAATGACCAAAAATGATGTCCTGGCTTTAGAATCTTCTGATAGGCTAATTGACATAATTTGAGTCAATTGGAGGTGTACCTGTAGATGTATTTCATGGCCTGCCTTCAAACTCAGTGCCTCTTTGCTTGAGATCATGGGATTTTCAAAAGAAATCAGCCAAGACCTCAGATATAAAATGTCAACCTCAGAAGGACACTGCAGGGCAAATCGTTTTGTAATTTGAAGTGGTACTGATATTCCCTGACCGGGAATCGAACCCGGGCCGCGGCGGTGGGAGCGCCGAATCCTAACCACTAGACAACCTGGGAAGGATACTGCAATTCAAATTGTTTCACAATTTGAAATGGTACATACAGTTGAAGTCTGAAGTTTACATACACTTAGGTTGGAGTCATTAAAACTCGTTTGTCAACCATTCCACACATTTCTTGTTAACAAACTATAGTTTTGGCAAGTCGGTTAGGACATCTACTTTGTGCATGACACAAGTAATTTTTCCAAAATTTGTTTACAGACAGATTATTTCACTTATAATTCAGTGTATCACAAATCCAGTGGGTCAGAAGTTTACAAACACTAGGTTGGCTGTGCCTTTAAACAACTTGGACAATGACCAAAAATGATGTCCTGGCTTTAGAATCTTCTGATAGGTTAATTGACATAATTTGAGTCAATTGGAGGTGTACCTGTAGATGTATTTCATGGCCTGCCTTCAAACTCAGTGCCTCTTTGCTTGAGATCATGGGATTTTCAAAAGAAATCAGCCAAGACCTCAGATATAAAATGTCAACCTCAGAAGGACACTGCAGGGCAAATCGTTTTGTAATTTGAAGTGGTACTGATATTCCCTGACCGGGAATCGAACCCGGGCCGCGGCGGTGAGAGCGCCGAATCCTAACCACTAGACAACCTGGGAAGGATACTGCAATTCAAATTGTTTCACAATTTGAAATGGTACATACAGTTGAAGTCTGAAGTTTACATACACTTAGGTTGGAGTCATTAAAACTCGTTTGTCAACCATTCCACACATTTCTTGTTAACAAACTATAGTTTTGGCAAGTCGGTTAGGACATCTACTTTGTGCATGACACAAGTAATTTTTCCAAAATTTGTTTACAGACAGATTATTTCACTTATAATTCAGTGTATCACAAATCCAGTGGGTCAGAAGTTTACAAACACTAGGTTGGCTGTGCCTTTAAACAACTTGGACAATGACCAAAAATGATGTCCTGGCTTTAGAATCTTCTGATAGGTTAATTGACATAATTTGAGTCAATTGGAGGTGTACCTGTAGATGTATTTCATGGCCTGCCTTCAAACTCAGTGCCTCTTTGCTTGAGATCATGGGATTTTCAAAAGAAATCAGCCAAGACCTCAGATATAAAATGTCAACCTCAGAAGGACACTGCAGGGCAAATCGTTTTGTAATTTGAAGTGGTACTGATATTCCCTGACCGGGAATCGAACCCGGGCCGCGGCGGTGAGAGCGCCGAATCCTAACCACTAGACAACCTGGGAAGGATACTGCAATTCAAATTGTTTCACAATTTGAAATGGTACATACAGTTGAAGTCTGAAGTTTACATACACTTAGGTTGGAGTCATTAAAACTCGTTTGTCAACCATTCCACACATTTCTTGTTAACAAACTATAGTTTTGGCAAGTCGGTTAGGACATCTACTTTGTGCATGACACAAGTAATTTTTCCAAAATTTGTTTACAGACAGATTATTTCACTTATAATTCAGTGTATCACAAATCCAGTGGGTCAGAAGTTTACAAACACTAGGTTGGCTGTGCCTTTAAACAACTTGGACAATGACCAAAAATGATGTCCTGGCTTTAGAATCTTCTGATAGGCTAATTGACATAATTTGAGTCAATTGGAGGTGTACCTGTAGATCTATTTCATGGCCTGCCTTCAAACTCAGTGCCTCTTTGCTTGAGATCATGGGATTTTCAAAAGAAATCAGCCAAGACCTCAGAAATAAAATGTAGACGTCCACAAGTCTGGTTCATCCTTGGGAGCAATTTCCAAACGCCTGAAGGTACCACGTTCCTCTGTACAAGCAATAGTATGCAAAACAACAGCAAAGGACCTTGTGAAGATGCTGGAGGAAACAGATACAGAAGTATCTACAGTGAAACGAGTCCTATATCGACATAACCTGAAAATGCCAGACTACAGTTTGGGGACAAAGATCCTACTTTTTGGAGAAATGTCCTCTGGTCTGATGAAACAAAAATAGAAGTGTTTGGCCATATTGACCATTGTTGTGTTTGGAGGAGAAAGGGGGTGTCTTACAAGACGAAGAACACCATCCCAACCGTGAAGCACAGGGGTGGCAGCATCATGTTGTGGGGGTGCTTTGCTGCAGGAGAGACTGGTGCACAACTAGAACACCAGGGAAGGACACTGCAGGGCAAATGGTTTTGTAATTTGAAGTGGTACATATGTGCAATAACCTACTAAATTCATTGTGACAGGTTGCACAAGTAAACAAGTCGCAAAAGATAAGTTCCCTGACCGGGAATCGAACCCAGGCCGCGGCGGTGAGAGCGCCGAATCCTAACCACTAGACCACCAGGGAAGGATACTGCAGTACAAATTGGTCCACAGTTTGAAATGGTACATACAGTGGGTCAGAAGTTTACAAACACTAGTTTGGCTGTGCCTTTAAACAACTTGGACAATGACCAAAAATGATGTCCTGGCTTTAGAATCTTCTGATAGGCTAATTGACATAATTTGAGTCAATTGGAGGTGTACCTGTAGATGTATTTCATGGCCTGCCTTCAAACTCAGTGCCTCTTTGCTTGAGATCATGGGATTTTCAAAAGAAATCAGCCAAGACCTCAGAAATAAAATGTAGACCTCAGAACGACACTGCAGGGCAAATCGTTTTGTAACTTGAAGTGGTACTGATATTCCCTGACCGGGAATCGAACCCGGGCCGCGGCGGTGAGAGCGCCGAATCCTAACCACTAGACAACCAGGGAAGGATACTGCAATTCAAATTGTTTCATAATTTGAAATGGTACATACAGTTGAAGTCTGAAGTTTACATACACTTAGGTTGGAGTCATTAAAACTCATTTGTCAACCATTCCACACATTTCTTGTTAACAAACTATAGTTTTGGCAAGTCGGTTAGGACTTCTACTTTGTGCATGACACAAGTAATTTTTCCAAAATTTGTTTACAGACAGATTATTTCACTTATAATTCAGTGTATCACAAATCCAGTGGGTCAGAAGTTTACAAACACTAGGTTGGCTGTGCCTTTAAACAACTTGGACAATGACCAAAAATGATGTCCTGGCTTTAGAATCTTCTGATAGGCTAATGGACATAATTTGAGTCAATTGGAGGTGTACCTGTAGATGTATTTCATGGCCTGCCTTCAAACTCAGTGCCTCTTTGCTTGAGATCATGGGATTTTCAAAAGAAATCAGCCAAGACCTCAGAAATAAAATGTAGACGTCCACAAGTCTGGTTCATCCTTGGGAGCAATTTCCAAACGCCTGAAGGTACCACGTTCCTCTGTACAAGCAATAGTATGCAAAACAACAGCAAAGGACCTTGTGAAGATGCTGGAGGAAACAGATACAGAAGTATCTACAGTGAAACGAGTCCTATATCGACATAACCTGAAAATGCCAGACTACAGTTTGGGGACAAAGATTCTACTTTTTGGAGAAATGTCCTCTGGTCTGATGAAACAAAAATAGAAGTGTTTGGCCATATTGACCATTGTTGTGTTTGGAGGAGAAAGGGGGTGTCTTACAAGCCGAAGAACACCATCCCAACCGTGAAGCACAGGGGTGGCAGCATCATGTTGTGGGGGTGCTTTGCTGCAGGAGAGACAGGTGCACAACTAGAACACCAGGGAAGGACACTGCAGGGCAAATGGTTTTGTAATTTGAAGTGGTACGTATGTGCAATAACCTACTAAATTCATTGTGACAGGTTGCACAAGTAAACAAGTCGCAAAAGATAAGTTCCCTGACCGGGAATCGAACCCGGGCCGCGGCGGTGAGAGCGCCGAATCCTAACCACTAGACCACCAGGGAAGGATACTGCAGTACAAATTGGTCCACAGTTTGAAATGGTACATACAGTGGGTCAGAAGTTTACAAACACTAGTTTGGCTGTGCCTTTAAACAACTTGGACAATGACCAAAAATGATGTCCTGGCTTTAGAATCTTCTGATAGGCTAATTGACATAATTTGAGTCAATTGGAGGTGTACCTGTAGATGTATTTCATGGCCTGCCTTCAAACTCAGTGCCTCTTTGCTTGAGATCATGGGATTTTCAAAAGAAATCAGCCAAGACCTCAGAAATAAAATGTAGACCTCAGAAGGACACTGCAGGGCAAATCGTTTTGTAACTTGAAGTGGTACTGATATTCCCTGACCGGGAATCGAACCCGGGCCGCGGCGGTGAGAGCGCCGAATCCTAACCACTAGACAACCAGGGAAGGATACTGCAATTCAAATTGTTTCATAATTTGAAATGGTACATACAGTTGAAGTCTGAAGTTTACATACACTTAGGTTGGAGTCATTAAAACTCATTTGTCAACCATTCCACACATTTCTTGTTAACAAACTATAGTTTTGGCAAGTCGGTTAGGACTTCTACTTTGTGCATGACACAAGTAATTTTTCCAAAATTTGTTTACAGACAGATTATTTCACTTATAATTCAGTGTATCACAAATCCAGTGGGTCAGAAGTTTACAAACACTAGGTTGGCTGTGCCTTTAAACAACTTGGACAATGACCAAAAATGATGTCCTGGCTTTAGAATCTTCTGATAGGCTAATGGACATAATTTGAGTCAATTGGAGGTGTACCTGTAGATGTATTTCATGGCCTGCCTTCAAACTCAGTGCCTCTTTGCTTGAGATCATGGGATTTTCAAAAGAAATCAGCCAAGACCTCAGAAATAAAATGTAGACGTCCACAAGTCTGGTTCATCCTTGGGAGCAATTTCCAAACGCCTGAAGGTACCACGTTCCTCTGTACAAGCAATAGTATGCAAAACAACAGCAAAGGACCTTGTGAAGATGCTGGAGGAAACAGATACAGAAGTATCTACAGTGAAACGAGTCCTATATCGACATAACCTGAAAATGCCAGACTACAGTTTGGGGACAAAGATCCTACTTTTTGGAGAAATGTCCTCTGGTCTGATGAAACAAAAATAGAAGTGTTTGGCCATATTGACCATTGTTGTGTTTGGAGGAGAAATGGGGTGTCTTACAAGCTGAAGAACACCATCCCAACCGTGAAGCACAGGGGTGGCAGCATCATGTTGTGGGGGTGCTTTGCTGCAGGAGAGACTGGTGCACCACTAAAACACCAGGCAAGGACACTGCAGGGCAAATGGTTTTGTAATTTGAAGTAGTACATATGTGCGATAACCTACTAAATTCATTGTGACAGGTTGCACAAGTATACAAGTCGCAAAAGTGAAATTCCCTGACTGGGAATCGAACCCGGGCCGCGGCGGTGAGAGCGCCAAATCCTAACCACTAGACCACCAGGGAAAGATACTGCAGTGCAAATTGGTCCACAATTTGAAATGGTACATACAGTGGGTCAGAAGTTTACAAACACTAGTTTGGCTGTGCCTTTAAACAACTTGGACAATGACCAAAAATGATGTCCTGGCTTTAGAATCTTCTGATAGGCTAATTGACATAATTTGAGTCAATTGGAGGTGTACCTGTAGATGTATTTCATGGCCTGCCTTCAAACTCAGTGCCTCTTTGCTTGAGATCATGGGATTTTCAAAAGAAATCAGCCAAGACCTCAGATATAAAATGTAGACCTCAGAAGGACACTGCAGGGAAAATCATTTTGTAATTTGAAGTGGTACTGATATTCCCTGGCCGGGAATCGAACCCGGGCCGCGGCGGTGAGAGCGCCGAATCCTAACCACTAGACAACCAGGGAAGGATACTGCAACTCAAATTGTTTCATAATTTGAAATGGTACATACAGTTGAAGTCTGAAGTTTACATACACTTAGGTTGGAGTCATTAAAACTCGTTTGTCAACCATTCCACACATTTCTTGTTAACAAACTATATTTTTGGCAAGTCGGTTAGGACATCTACTTTGTGCATGACACAAGTAATTTTTCCAAAATTTGTTTACAGACAGATTATTTCACTTATAATTCAGTGTATCACAAATCCAGTGGGTCAGAAGTTTACAAACACTAGGTTGGCTGTGCCTTTAAACAACTTGGACAATGACCAAAAATGATGTCCTGGCTTTAGAATCTTCTGATAGGCTAATTGACATAATTTGAGTCAATTGGAGGTGTACCTGTAGTTGTATTTCATGGCCTGCCTTCAAACTCAGTGCCTCTTTGCTTGAGATCATGGGATTTTCAAAAGAATTCAGCCAAGACCTTAGATATAAAATGTAGACCTCAGAAGGACACTGCAGCGCAAATCGTTTTGTAATTTGAAGTGGTACTGATATTCCCTGACCGGGAATCGAACCCAGGCCACGGCGGTGAGAGCGCCGAATCCTAACCACTAGACAACCAGGGAAGGATACTGCAACTCAAATTGTTTCATAATTTGAAATGGTACATACAGTTGAAGTCTGAAGTTTACATACACTTAGGTTGGAGTCATTAAAACTCGTTTGTCAACCATTCCACACATTTCTTGTTAACAAACTATAGTTTTGGCAAGTCGGTTAGGACATCTACTTTGTGCATGACACAAGTAATTTTTCCAAAATTTGTTTACAGACAGATTATTTCACTTATAATTCAGTGTATCACAAATCCAGTGGGTCAGAAGTTTACAAACACTAGGTTGGCTGTGCCTTTAAACAACTTGGACAATGACCAAAAATGATGTCCTGGCTTTAGAATCTTCTGATAGGCTAATGGACATAATTTGAGTCAATTGGAGGTGTACCTGTAGATGTATTTCATGGCCTGCCTTCAAACTCAGTGCCTCTTTGCTTGAGATCATGGGATTTTCAAAAGAAATCAGCCAAGACCTCAGAAATAAAATGTAGACGTCCACAAGTCTGGTTCATCCTTGGGAGCAATTTCCAAACGCCTGAAGGTACCACGTTCCTCTGTACAAGCAATAGTATGCAAAACAACAGCAAAGGACCTTGTGAAGATGCTGGAGGAAACAGATACAGAAGTATCTACAGTGAAACGAGTCCTATATCGACATAACCTGAAAATGCCAGACTACAGTTTGGGGACAAAGATCCTACTTTTTGGAGAAATGTCCTCTGGTCTGATGAAACAAAAATAGAAGTGTTTGGCCATATTGACCATTGTTGTGTTTGGAGGAGAAATGGGGTGTCTTACAAGCTGAAGAACACCATCCCAACCGTGAAGCACAGGGGTGGCAGCATCATGTTGTGGGGGTGCTTTGCTGCAGGAGAGACAGGTGCACAACTAGAACACCAGGGAAGGACACTGCAGGGCAAATGGTTTTGTAATTTGAAGTGGTACGTATGTGCAATAACCTACTAAATTCATTGTGACAGGTTGCACAAGTAAACAAGTCGCAAAAGATAAGTTCCCTGACCGGGAATCGAACCCGGGCCGCGGCGGTGAGAGCGCCGAATCCTAACCACTAGACCACCAGGGAAGGATACTGCAGTACAAATTGGTCCACAGTTTGAAATGGTACATACAGTGGGTCAGAAGTTTACAAACACTAGTTTGGCTGTGCCTTTAAACAACTTGGACAATGACCAAAAATGATGTCCTGGCTTTAGAATCTTCTGATAGGCTAATTGACATAATTTGAGTCAATTGGAGGTGTACCTGTAGATGTATTTCATGGCCTGCCTTCAAACTCAGTGCCTCTTTGCTTGAGATCATGGGATTTTCAAAAGAAATCAGCCAAGACCTCAGAAATAAAATGTAGACCTCAGAAGGACACTGCAGGGCAAATCGTTTTGTAACTTGAAGTGGTACTGATATTCCCTGACCGGGAATCGAACCCGGGCCGCGGCGGTGAGAGCGCCGAATCCTAACCACTAGACAACCAGGGAAGGATACTGCAATTCAAATTGTTTCATAATTTGAAATGGTACATACAGTTGAAGTCTGAAGTTTACATACACTTAGGTTGGAGTCATTAAAACTCATTTGTCAACCATTCCACACATTTCTTGTTAACAAACTATAGTTTTGGCAAGTCGGTTAGGACTTCTACTTTGTGCATGACACAAGTAATTTTTCCAAAATTTGTTTACAGACAGATTATTTCACTTATAATTCAGTGTATCACAAATCCAGTGGGTCAGAAGTTTACAAACACTAGGTTGGCTGTGCCTTTAAACAACTTGGACAATGACCAAAAATGATGTCCTGGCTTTAGAATCTTCTGATAGGCTAATGGACATAATTTGAGTCAATTGGAGGTGTACCTGTAGATGTATTTCATGGCCTGCCTTCAAACTCAGTGCCTCTTTGCTTGAGATCATGGGATTTTCAAAAGAAATCAGCCAAGACCTCAGAAATAAAATGTAGACGTCCACAAGTCTGGTTCATCCTTGGGAGCAATTTCCAAACGCCTGAAGGTACCACGTTCCTCTGTACAAGCAATAGTATGCAAAACAACAGCAAAGGACCTTGTGAAGATGCTGGAGGAAACAGATACAGAAGTATCTACAGTGAAACGAGTCCTATATCGACATAACCTGAAAATGCCAGACTACAGTTTGGGGACAAAGATCCTACTTTTTGGAGAAATGTCCTCTGGTCTGATGAAACAAAAATAGAAGTGTTTGGCCATATTGACCATTGTTGTGTTTGGAGGAGAAATGGGGTGTCTTACAAGCTGAAGAACACCATCCCAACCGTGAAGCACAGGGGTGGCAGCATCATGTTGTGGGGGTGCTTTGCTGCAGGAGAGACTGGTGCACCACTAAAACACCAGGCAAGGACACTGCAGGGCAAATGGTTTTGTAATTTGAAGTAGTACATATGTGCGATAACCTACTAAATTCATTGTGACAGGTTGCACAAGTATACAAGTCGCAAAAGTGAAATTCCCTGACTGGGAATCGAACCCGGGCCGCGGCGGTGAGAGCGCCAAATCCTAACCACTAGACCACCAGGGAAAGATACTGCAGTGCAAATTGGTCCACAATTTGAAATGGTACATACAGTGGGTCAGAAGTTTACAAACACTAGTTTGGCTGTGCCTTTAAACAACTTGGACAATGACCAAAAATGATGTCCTGGCTTTAGAATCTTCTGATAGGCTAATTGACATAATTTGAGTCAATTGGAGGTGTACCTGTAGATGTATTTCATGGCCTGCCTTCAAACTCAGTGCCTCTTTGCTTGAGATCATGGGATTTTCAAAAGAAATCAGCCAAGACCTCAGATATAAAATGTAGACCTCAGAAGGACACTGCAGGGAAAATCATTTTGTAATTTGAAGTGGTACTGATATTCCCTGGCCGGGAATCGAACCCGGGCCGCGGCGGTGAGAGCGCCGAATCCTAACCACTAGACAACCAGGGAAGGATACTGCAACTCAAATTGTTTCATAATTTGAAATGGTACATACAGTTGAAGTCTGAAGTTTACATACACTTAGGTTGGAGTCATTAAAACTCGTTTGTCAACCATTCCACACATTTCTTGTTAACAAACTATATTTTTGGCAAGTCGGTTAGGACATCTACTTTGTGCATGACACAAGTAATTTTTCCAAAATTTGTTTACAGACAGATTATTTCACTTATAATTCAGTGTATCACAAATCCAGTGGGTCAGAAGTTTACAAACACTAGGTTGGCTGTGCCTTTAAACAACTTGGACAATGACCAAAAATGATGTCCTGGCTTTAGAATCTTCTGATAGGCTAATTGACATAATTTGAGTCAATTGGAGGTGTACCTGTAGTTGTATTTCATGGCCTGCCTTCAAACTCAGTGCCTCTTTGCTTGAGATCATGGGATTTTCAAAAGAATTCAGCAAAGACCTTAGATATAAAATGTAGACCTCAGAAGGACACTGCAGCGCAAATCGTTTTGTAATTTGAAGTGGTACTGATATTCCCTGACCGGGAATCGAACCCAGGCCACGGCGGTGAGAGCGCCGAATCCTAACCACTAGACAACCAGGGAAGGATACTGCAACTCAAATTGTTTCATAATTTGAAATGGTACATACAGTTGAAGTCTGAAGTTTACATACACTTAGGTTGGAGTCATTAAAACTCGTTTGTCAACCATTCCACACATTTCTTGTTAACAAACTATAGTTTTGGCAAGTCGGTTAGGACATCTACTTTGTGCATGACACAAGTAATTTTTCCAAAATTTGTTTACAGACAGATTATTTCACTTATAATTCAGTGTATCACAAATCCAGTGGGTCAGAAGTTTACAAACACTAGGTTGGCTGTGCCTTTAAACAACTTGGACAATGACCAAAAATGATGTCCTGGCTTTAGAATCTTCTGATAGGCTAATGGACATAATTTGAGTCAATTGGAGGTGTACCTGTAGATGTATTTCATGGCCTGCCTTCAAACTCAGTGCCTCTTTGCTTGAGATCATGGGATTTTCAAAAGAAATCAGCCAAGACCTCAGAAATAAAATGTAGACGTCCACAAGTCTGGTTCATCCTTGGGAGCAATTTCCAAACGCCTGAAGGTACCACGTTCCTCTGTACAAGCAATAGTATGCAAAACAACAGCAAAGGACCTTGTGAAGATGCTGGAGGAAACAGATACAGAAGTATCTACAGTGAAACGAGTCCTATATCGACATAACCTGAAAATGCCAGACTACAGTTTGGGGACAAAGATCCTACTTTTTGGAGAAATGTCCTCTGGTCTGATGAAACAAAAATAGAAGTGTTTGGCCATATTGACCATTGTTGTGTTTGGAGGAGAAAGGGGGTGTCTTACAAGACGAAGAACACCATCCCAACCGTGAAGCACAGGGGTGGCAGCATCATGTTGTGGGGGTGCTTTGCTGCAGGAGAGACTGGTGCACAACTAGAACACCAGGGAAGGACACTGCAGGGCAAATGGTTTTGTAATTTGAAGTGGTACGTATGTGCAATAACCTACTAAATTCATTGTGACAGGTTGCACAAGTAAACAAGTCGCAAAAGAGAAGTTCCCTGACCGGGAATCGAACCCGGGCCGCGGCAGTGAGAGCGCCGAATCCTAACCACTAGACAACCAGGGAAGGATACTGCAATTCAAATTGTTTCACAATTTGAAATGGTACATACAGTTGAAGTCTGAAGTTTACATACACTTAGGTTGGAGTCATTAAAACTCATTTGTCAACCATTCCACACATTTCTTGTTAACAAACTATAGTTTTGGCAAGTCGGTTAGGACTTCTACTTTGTGCATGACACAAGTAATTTTTCCAAAATTTGTTTACAGACAGATTATTTCACTTATAATTCAGTGTATCACAAATCCAGTGGGTCAGAAGTTTACAAACACTAGGTTGGCTGTGCCTTTAAACAACTTGGACAATGACCAAAAATGATGTCCTGGCTTTAGAATCTTCTGATAGGCTAATGGACATAATTTGAGTCAATTGGAGGTGTACCTGTAGATGTATTTCATGGCCTGCCTTCAAACTCAGTGCCTCTTTGCTTGAGATCATGGGATTTTCAAAAGAAATCAGCCAAGACCTCAGAAATAAAATGTAGACGTCCACAAGTCTGGTTCATCCTTGGGAGCAATTTCCAAACGCCTGAAGGTACCACGTTCCTGATTACAAGCAATAGTATGCAAAACAACAGCAAAGGACCTTGTGAAGATGCTGGAGGAAACAGATACAGAAGTATCTACAGTGAAACGAGTCCTATATCGACATAACCTGAAAATGCCAGACTACAGTTTGGGGACAAAGATCCTACTTTTTGGAGAAATGTCCTCTGGTCTGATGAAACAAAAATAGAAGTGTTTGGCCATATTGACCATTGTTGTGTTTGGAGGAGAAAGGGGGTGTCTTACAAGCCGAAGAACACCATCCCAACCGTGAAGCACAGGGGTGGCAGCATCATGTTGTGGGGGTGCTTTGCTGCAGGAGAGACAGGTGCACAACTAGAACACCAGGGAAGGACACTGCAGGGCAAATGGTTTTGTAATTTGAAGTGGTAAGTATGTGCAATAACCTACTAAATTCATTGTGACAGGTTGCACAAGTAAACAAGTCGCAAAAGAGAAGTTCCCTGACCGGGAATCGAACCAGGGCCGCAGCGGTGAGAGCGCCGAATCCTAACCACTAGACCACCAGGGAAGGATACTGCAGTACAAATTGGTCCACAGTTTGAAATGGTACATACAGTGGGTCAGAAGTTTACAAAGGCTGTGCCTTTAAACAACTTGGACAATGACCAAAAATGATGTCCTGGCTTTAGAATCTTCTGATAGGCTAATTGACATAATTTGAGTCAATTGGAGGTGTACCTGTAGATGTATTTCATGGCCTGCCTTCAAACTCAGTGCCTCTTTGCTTGAGATCATGGGATTTTCAAAAGAAATCAGCCAAGACCTCAGAAATAAAATGTATACCTCAGAAGGACACTGCAGGGCAAATCGTTTTGTAACTTGAAGTGGTACTGATATTCCTTGACCGGGAATCGAACCCGGGCCGCGGCGGTGAGAGCGCCGAATCCTAACCACTAGACAACCAGGGAAGGATACTGCACTTCAAATTGTTTCATAATTTGAAATGGTACATACATTTGAAGTCTGAAGTTTACATACACTTAGGTTGGAGTCATTAAAACTCATTTGTCAACCATTCCACACATTTCTTGTTAACAAACTATAGTTTTGGCAAGTCGGTTAGGACTTCTACTTTGTGCATGACACAAGTAATTTTTCCAAAATTTGTTTACAGACAGATTATTTCACTTATAATTCAGTGTATCACAAATCCAGTGGGTCAGAAGTTTACAAACACTAGGTTGGCTGTGCCTTTAAACAACTTGGACAATGACCAAAAATGATGTCCTGGCTTTAGAATCTTCTGATAGGCTAATGGACATAATTTGAGTCAATTGGAGGTGTACCTGTAGATGTATTTCATGGCCTGCCTTCAAACTCAGTGCCTCTTTGCTTGAGATCATGGGATTTTCAAAAGAAATCAGCCAAGACCTCAGAAATAAAATGTAGACGTCCACAAGTCTGGTTCATCCTTGGGAGCAATTTCCAAACGCCTGAAGGTACCACGTTCCTCTGTACAAGCAATAGTATGCAAAACAACAGCAAAGGACCTTGTGAAGATGCTGGAGGAAACAGATACAGAAGTATCTACAGTGAAACGAGTCCTATATCGACATAACCTGAAAATGCCAGACTACAGTTTGGGGACAAAGATCCTACTTTTTGGAGAAATGTCCTCTGGTCTGATGAAACAAAAATAGAAGTGTTTGGCCATATTGACCATTGTTGTGTTTGGAGGAGAAAGGGGGTGTCTTACAAGCCGAAGAACACCATCCCAACCGTGAAGCACAGGGGTGGCAGCATCATGTTGTGGGGGTGCTTTGCTGCAGGAGAGACAGGTGCACAACTAGAACACCAGGGAAGGACACTGCAGGGCAAATGGTTTTGTAATTTGAAGTGGTAAGTATGTGCAATAACCTACTAAATTCATTGTGACAGGTTGCACAAGTAAACAAGTCGCAAAAGAGAAGTTCCCTGACCGGGAATCGAACCCGGGCCGCGGCGGTGAGAGCGCCGAATCCTAACCACTAGACCACCAGGGAAGGATACTGCAGTACAAATTGGTCCACAGTTTGAAATGGTACATACAGTGGGTCAGAAGTTTACAAAGGCTGTGCCTTTAAACAACTTGGACAATGACCAAAAATTATGTCCTGGCTTTAGAATCTTCTGATAGGCTAATTGACATAATTTGAGTCAATTGGAGGTGTACCTGTAGATGTATTTCATGGCCTGCCTTCAAACTCAGTGCCTCTTTGCTTGAGATCATGGGATTTTCAAAAGAAATCAGCCAAGACCTCAGAAATAAAATGTAGACCTCAGAAGGACACTGCAGGGCAAATCGTTTTGTAACTTGAAGTGGTACTGATATTCCCTGACCGGGAATCGAACCCGGGCCGCGGCGGTGAGAGCGCCGAATCCTAACCACTAGACATCCAGGGAAGGATACTGCACTTCAAATTGTTTCATAATTTGAAATGGTACATACAGTTGAAGTCTGAAGTTTACATACACTTAGGTTGGAGTCATTAAAACTCATTTGTCAACCATTCCACACATTTCTTGTTAACAAACTATAGTTTTGGCAAGTCGGTTAGGACTTCTACTTTGTGCATGACACAAGTAATTTTTCCAAAATTTGTTTACAGACAGATTATTTCACTTATAATTCAGTGTATCACAAATCCAGTGGGTCAGAAGTTTACAAACACTAGGTTGGCTGTGCCTTTAAACAACTTGGACAATGACCAAAAATGATGTCCTGGCTTTAGAATCTTCTGATAGGCTAATGGACATAATTTGAGTCAATTGGAGGTGTACCTGTAGATGTATTTCATGGCCTGCCTTCAAACTCAGTGCCTCTTTGCTTGAGATCATGGGATTTTCAAAAGAAATCAGCCAAGACCTCAGAAATAAAATGTAGACGTCCACAAGTCTGGATCATCCTTGGGAGCAATTTCCAAACGCCTGAAGGTACCACGTTCCTCTGTACAAGCAATAGTATGCAAAACAACAGCAAAGGACCTTGTGAAGATGCTGGAGGAAACAGATACAGAAGTATCTACAGTGAAACGAGTCCTATATCGACATAACCTGAAAATGCCAGACTACAGTTTGGGGACAAAGATCCTACTTTTTGGAGAAATGTCCTCTGGTCTGATGAAACAAAAATAGAAGTGTTTGGCCATATTGACCATTGTTGTGTTTGGAGGAGAAAGGGGGTGTCTTACAAGCCGAAGAACACCATCCCAACCGTGAAGCACAGGGGTGGCAGCATCATGTTGTGGGGGTGCTTTGCTGCAGGAGAGACAGGTGCACAACTAGAACACCAGGGAAGGACACTGCAGGGCAAATGGTTTTGTAATTTGAAGTGGTAAGTATGTGCAATAACCTACTAAATTCATTGTGACAGGTTGCACAAGTAAACAAGTCGCAAAAGAGAAGTTCCCTGACCGGGAATCGAACCCGGGCCGCGGCGGTGAGAGCGCCGAATCCTAACCACTAGACCACCAGGGAAGGATACTGCAGTACAAATTGGTCCACAGTTTGAAATGGTACATACAGTGGGTCAGAAGTTTACAAACACTAGTTTGGCTGTGCCTTTAAACAACTTGGACAATGACCAAAAATGATGTCCTGGCTTTAGAATCTTCTGATAGGCTAATTGACATAATTTGAGTCAATTGGAGGTGTACCTGTAGATGTATTTCATGGCCTGCCTTCAAACTCAGTGCCTCTTTGCTTGAGATCATGGGATTTTCAAAAGAAATCAGCCAAGACCTCAGATATAAAATGTCAACCTCAGAAGGACACTGCAGGGCAAATCGTTTTGTAATTTGAAGTGGTACTGATATTCCCTGACCGGGAATCGAACCCGGGCCGCGGCGGTGGGAGCGCCGAATCCTAACCACTAGACAACCTGGGAAGGATACTGCAATTCAAATTGTTTCACAATTTGAAATGGTACATACAGTTGAAGTCTGAAGTTTACATACACTTAGGTTGGAGTCATTAAAACTCGTTTGTCAACCATTCCACACATTTCTTGTTAACAAACTATAGTTTTGGCAAGTCGGTTAGGACATCTACTTTGTGCATGACACAAGTAATTTTTCCAAAATTTGTTTACAGACAGATTATTTCACTTATAATTCAGTGTATCACAAATCCAGTGGGTCAGAAGATTACAAACACTAGGTTGGCTGTGCCTTTAAACAACTTGGACAATGACCAAAAATGATGTCCTGGCTTTAGAATCTTCTGATAGGTTAATTGACATAATTTGAGTCAATTGGAGGTGTACCTGTAGATGTATTTCATGGCCTGCCTTCAAACTCAGTGCCTCTTTGCTTGAGATCATGGGATTTTCAAAAGAAATCAGCCAAGACCTCAGATATAAAATGTCAACCTCAGAAGGACACTGCAGGGCAAATCGTTTTGTAATTTGAAGTGGTACTGATATTCCCTGACCGGGAATCGAACCCGGGCCGCGGCGGTGAGAGCGCCGAATCCTAACCACTAGACAACCTGGGAAGGATACTGCAATTCAAATTGTTTCACAATTTGAAATGGTACATACAGTTGAAGTCTGAAGTTTACATACACTTAGGTTGGAGTCATTAAAACTCGTTTGTCAACCATTCCACACATTTCTTGTTAACAAACTATAGTTTTGGCAAGTCGGTTAGGACATCTACTTTGTGCATGACACAAGTAATTTTTCCAAAATTTGTTTACAGACAGATTATTTCACTTATAATTCAGTGTATCACAAATCCAGTGGGTCAGAAGTTTACAAACACTAGGTTGGCTGTGCCTTTAAACAACTTGGACAATGACCAAAAATGATGTCCTGGCTTTAGAATCTTCTGATAGGCTAATTGACATAATTTGAGTCAATTGGAGGTGTACCTGTAGATCTATTTCATGGCCTGCCTTCAAACTCAGTGCCTCTTTGCTTGAGATCATGGGATTTTCAAAAGAAATCAGCCAAGACCTCAGATATAAAATGTCAACCTCAGAAGGACACTGCAGGGCAAATCGTTTTGTAATTTGAAGTGGTACTGATATTCCCTGACCGGGAATCGAACCCGGGCCGCGGCGGTGAGAGCGCCGAATCCTAACCACTAGACAACCTGGGAAGGATACTGCAATTCAAATTGTTTCACAATTTGAAATGGTACATACAGTTGAAGTCTGAAGTTTACATACACTTAGGTTGGAGTCATTAAAACTCGTTTGTCAACCATTCCACACATTTCTTGTTAACAAACTATAGTTTTGGCAAGTCGGTTAGGACATCTACTTTGTGCATGACACAAGTAATTTTTCCAAAATTTGTTTACAGACAGATTATTTCACTTATAATTCAGTGTATCACAAATCCAGTGGGTCAGAAGTTTACAAACACTAGGTTGGCTGTGCCTTTAAACAACTTGGACAATGACCAAAAATGATGTCCTGGCTTTAGAATCTTCTGATAGGCTAATTGACATAATTTGAGTCAATTGGAGGTGTACCTGTAGATCTATTTCATGGCCTGCCTTCAAACTCAGTGCCTCTTTGCTTGAGATCATGGGATTTTCAAAAGAAATCAGCCAAGACCTCAGATATAAAATGTCAACCTCAGAAGGACACTGCAGGGCAAATCGTTTTGTAATTTGAAGTGGTACTGATATTCCCTGACCGGGAATCGAACCCGGGCCGCGAGAGCGCCGAATCCTAACCACTACACAACCTGGGAAGGATACTGCAATTCAAATTGTTTCACAATTTGAAATGGTACATACAGTTGAAGTCTGAAGTTTACATACACTTAGGTTGGAGTCATTAAAACTCGTTTGTCAACCATTCCACACATTTCTTGTTAACAAACTATAGTTTTGGCAAGTCGGTTAGGACATCTACTTTGTGCATGACACAAGTAATTTTTCCAAAATTTGTTTACAGACAGATTATTTCACTTATAATTCAGTGTATCACAAATCCAGTGGGTCAGAAGTTTACAAACACTAGGTTGGCTGTGCCTTTAAACAACTTGGACAATGACCAAAAATGATGTCCTGGCTTTAGAATCTTCTGATAGGCTAATTGACATAATTTGAGTCAATTGGAGGTGTACCTGTAGATCTATTTCATGGCCTGCCTTCAAACTCAGTGCCTCTTTGCTTGAGATCATGGGATTTTCAAAAGAAATCAGCCAAGACCTCAGAAATAAAATGTAGACCTCAGAAGGACACTGCAGGGCAAATCGTTTTGTAATTTGAAGTGGTACTGAAATTCCCTGACCGGGAATCGAACCCGGGCCGCGGCGGTGAGAGCGCCGAATCCTAACCACTAGACAACCAGGGAAGGATACTGCAACTCAAATTGTTTCATAATTTGAAATGGTACATACAGTTGAAGTCTGAAGTTTACATACACTTAGGTTGGAGTCATTAAAACTCGTTTGTCAACCATTCCACACATTTCTTGTTAACAAACTATAGTTTTGGCAAGTCGGTTAGGACATCTACTTTGTGCATGACACAAGTAATTTTTCCAAAATTTGTTTACAGACAGATTATTTCACTTATAATTCAGTGTATCACAAATCCAGTGGGTCAGAAGTTTACAAACACTAGGTTGGCTGTGCCTTTAAACAACTTGGACAATGACCAAAAATGATGTCCTGGCTTTAGAATCTTCTGATAGGCTAATTGACATAATTTGAGTCAATTGGAGGTGTACCTGTAGATGTATTTCATGGCCTGCCTTCAAACTCAGTTTCTCTTTGCTTGAGATCATGGGATTTTCAAAAGAAATCAGCCAAGACCTCAGAAATAAAATGTAGACCTCAGAAGGACACTGCAGGGCAAATCGTTTTGTAATTTGAAGTGGTACTGAAATTCCCTGACCGGGAATCGAACCCGGGCCGCGGCGGTGAGAGCGCCGAATCCTAACCACTAGACAACCAGGGAAGGATACTGCAATTCAAATTGTTTCAGAATTTGAAATGGTACATACAGTTGAAGTCTGAAGTTTACATACACTTAGGTTGGAGTCATTAAAACTCATTTGTCAACCATTCCACACATTTCTTGTTAACAAACTATAGTTTTGGCAAGTCGGTTAGGACTTCTACTTTGTGCATGACACAAGTAATTTTTCCAAAATTTGTTTACAGACAGATTATTTCACTTATAATTCAGTGTATCACAAATCCAGTGGGTCAGAAGTTTACAAACACTAGGTTGGCTGTGCCTTTAAACAACTTGGACAATGACCAAAAATGATGTCCTGGCTTTAGAATCTTCTGATAGGCTAATTGACATAATTTGAGTCAATTGGAGGTGTACCTGTAGATGTATTTCATGGCCTGCCTTCAAACTCAGTGCCTCTTTGCTTGAGATCATGGGATTTTCAAAAGAAATCAGCCAAGACCTCAGAAATAAAATGTAGACGTCCACAAGTCTGGTTCATCCTTGGGAGCAATTTCCAAACGCCTGAAGGTACCACGTTCCTCTGTACAAGCAATAGTATGCAAAACAACAGCAAAGGACCTTGTGAAGATGCTGGAGGAAACAGATACAGAAGTATCTACAGTGAAACGAGTCCTATATCGACATAACCTGAAAATGCCAGACTACAGTTTGGGGACAAAGATCCTACTTTTTGGAGAAATGTCCTCTGGTCTGATGAAACAAAAATAGAAGTGTTTGGCCATATTGACCATTGTTGTGTTTGGAGGAGAAAGGGGGTGTCTTACAAGCCGAAGAACACCATCCCAACCGTGAAGCACAGGGGTGGCAGCATCATGTTGTGGGGGTGCTTTGCTGCAGGAGAGACTGGTGCACCACTAGAACACCAGGGAAGGACACTGCAGGGCAAATGGTTTTGTAATTTGAAGTGGTACATATGTGCAATAACCTACTAAATTCATTGTGACAGGTTGCACAAGTAAACAAGTCGCATAAGTGAAGTTCCCTGACCGGGAATCGAACCCGAGCTGCGGCGGTGAGAGCGCCAAATTCTAACCACTAGACCACTAGAACACCATCCCAACCGTGAAGCACAGGGGTGGCAGCATCATGTTGTGGGGGTGCTTTGCTGCAGGAGAGACTGGTGCACAACTAGAACACCAGGGAAGGACACTGCAGGGCAAATGGTTTTGTAATTTGAAGTGGTAAGTATGTGCAATAACCTACTAAATTCATTGTGACAGGTTGCACAAGTAAACAAGTCGCAAAAGAGAAGTTCCCTGACCGGGAATCGAACCCGGGCCGCGAGAGCGCCGAATCCTAACCACTAGACCACCAGTGAAGGATACTGCAATTCAAATTGTTTCATAATTTGAAATGTTACATACAGTTGAAGTCTGAAGTTTACATACACTTAGGTTGGAGTCATTAAAACTCGTTTGTCAACCATTCCACACATTTCTTGTTAACAAACTATAGTTTTGGCAAGTCGGTTAGGACATCTACTTTGTGCATGACACAAGTAATTTTTCCAAAATTTGTTTACAGACAGATTATTTCACTTATAATTCAGTGTATCACAAATCCAGTGGGTCAGAAGTTTACAAACACTAGGTTGGCTGTGCCTTTAAACAACTTGGACAATGACCAAAAATGATGTCCTGGCTTTAGAATCTACTGATAGGCTAATTGACATAATTTGAGTCAATTGGAGGTGTACCTGTAGATGTATTTCATGGCCTGCCTTCAAACTCAGTGCCTCTTTGCTTGAGATCATGGGATTTTCAAAAGAAATCAGCCAAGACCTCAGATATAAAATGTCAACCTCAGAAGGACACTGCAGGGCAAATCGTTTTGTAATTTGAAGTGGTACTGATATTCCCTGACCGGGAATCGAACCCGGGCCGCGGCGGTGAGAGCGCCGAATCCTAACCACTAGACAACCTGGGAAGGATACTGCAATTCAAATTGTTTCACAATTTGAAATGGTACATACAGTTGAAGTCTGAAGTTTACATACACTTAGGTTGGAGTCATTAAAACTCGTTTGTCAACCATTCCACACATTTCTTGTTAACAAACTATAGTTTTGGCAAGTCGGTTAGGACATCTACTTTGTGCATGACACAAGTAATTTTTCCAAAATTTGTTTACAGACAGATTATTTCACTTATAATTCAGTGTATCACAAATCCAGTGGGTCAGAAGTTTACAAACACTAGGTTGGCTGTGCCTTTAAACAACTTGGACAATGACCAAAAATGATGTCCTGGCTTTAGAATCTTCTGATAGGCTAATTGACATAATTTGAGTCAATTGGAGGTGTACCTGTAGATGTATTTCATGGCCTGCCTTCAAACTCAGTGCCTCTTTGCTTGAGATCATGGGATTTTCAAAAGAAATCAGCCAAGACCTCAGAAATAAAATGTAGACCTCAGAAGGACACTGCAGGGCAAATCGTTTTGTAATTTGAAGTGGTACTGAAATTCCCTGACCGGGAATCGAACCCGGGCCGCAGCGGTGAGAGCGCCGAATCCTAACCACTAGACAACCAGGGAAGGATACTGCAACTCAAATTGTTTCATAATTTGAAATGGTACAAACAGTTGAAGTCTGAAGTTTACATACACTTAGGTTGGAGTCATTAAAACTCGTTTGTCAACCATTCCACACATTTCTTGTTAACAAACTATAGTTTTGGCAAGTCGGTTAGGACATCTACTTTGTGCATGACACAAGTAATTTTTCCAAAATTTGTTTACAGACAGATTATTTCACTTATAATTCAGTGTATCACAAATCCAGTGGGTCAGAAGTTTACAAACACTAGGTTGGCTGTGCCTTTAAACAACTTGGACAATGACCAAAAATGATGTCCTGGCTTTAGAATCTTCTGATAGGCTAATTGACATAATTTGAGTCAATTGGAGGTGTACCTGTAGATGTATTTCATGGCCTGCCTTCAAACTCAGTTTCTCTTTGCTTGAGATCATGGGATTTTCAAAAGAAATCAGCCAAGACATCAGAAATAAAATGTAGACCTCAGAAGGACACTGCAGGGCAAATCGTTTTGTAACTTGAAGTGGTACTGATATTCCCTGACCGGGAATCGAACCCGGGCCGCGGCGGTGAGAGCACCGAATCCTAACCACTAGACAACCAGGGAAGGATACTGCAATTCAAATGGTTTCATAATTTGAAATGGTACATACAGTTGAAGTCTGAAGTTTACATACACTTAGGTTGGAGTCATTAAAACTCATTTGTCAACCATTCCACACATTTCTTGTTAACAAACTATAGTTTTGGCAAGTCGGTTAGGACTTCTACTTTGTGCATGACACAAGTAATTTTTCCAAAATTTGTTTACAGGCAGATTATTTCACTTATAATTCAGTGTATCACAAATCCAGTGGGTCAGAAGTTTACAAACACTAGGTTGGCTGTGCCTTTAAACAACTTGGACAATGACCAAAAATGATGTCCTGGCTTTAGAATCTTCTGATAGGCTAATTGACATAATTTGAGTCAATTGGAGGTGTACCTGTAGATGTATTTCATGGCCTGCCTTCAAACTCAGTGCCTCTTTGCTTGAGATCATGGGATTTTCAAAAGAAATCAGCCAAGACCTCAGAAATAAAATGTAGACGTCCACAAGTCTGGTTCATCCTTGGGAGCAATTTCCAAACGCCTGAAGGTACCACGTTCCTCTGTACAAGCAATAGTATGCAAAACAACAGCAAAGGACCTTGTGAAGATGCTGGAGGAAACAGATACAGAAGTATCTACAGTGAAACGAGTCCTATATCGACATAACCTGAAAATGCCAGACTACAGTTTGGGGACAAAGATCCTACTTTTTGGAGAAATGTCCTCTGGTCTGATGAAACAAAAATAGAAGTGTTTGGCCATATTGACCATTGTTGTGTTTGGAGGAGAAAGGGGGTGTCTTACAAGCCGAAGAACACCATCCCAACCGTGAAGCACAGGGGTGGCAGCATCATGTTGTGGGGGTGCTTTGCTGCAGGAGAGACTGGTGCACCACTAGAACACCAGGGAAGGACACTGCAGGGCAAATGGTTTTGTAATTTGAAGTGGTACATATGTGCAATAACCTACTAAATTCATTGTGACAGGTTGCACAAGTAAACAAGTCGCATAAGTGAAGTTCCCTGACCGGGAATCGAACCCGAGCTGCGGCGGTGAGAGCGCCAAATACTAACCACTAGACCACTAGAACACCATCCCAACCGTGAAGCACAGGGGTGGCAGCATCATGTTGTGGGGGTGCTTTGCTGCAGGAGAGACTGGTGCACAACTAGAACACCAGGGAAGGACACTGCAGGGCAAATGGTTTTGTAATTTGAAGTGGTACGTATGTGCAATAACCTACTAAATTCATTGTGACAGGTTGCACAAGTAAACAAGTCGCAAAAGAGAAGTTCCCTGACCGGGAATCGAACCCGGGCCGCGGCGGTGAGAGCGCCGAATCCTAACCACTAGACCACCAGGGAAGGATACTGCAGTGCAAATTGGTCCACAGTTTGAAATGGTACATACAGTGGGTCAGAAGTTTACAAACACTAGTTTGGCTGTGCCTTTAAACAACTTGGACAATGACCAAAAATGATGTCCTGGCTTTAGAATCTTCTGATAGGCTAATTGACATAATTTGAGTCAATTGGAGGTGTACCTGTAGATGTATTTCATGGCCTGCCTTCAAACTCAGTGCCTCTTTGCTTGAGATCATGGGATTTTCAAAAGAAATCAGCCAAGACCTCAGAAATAAAATGTAGACGTCCACAAGTCTGGTTCATCCTTGGGAGCAATTTCCAAACACCTGAAGGTACCACGTTCCTCTGTACAAGCAATAGTATGCAAAACAACAGCAAAGGACCTTGTGAAGATGCTGGAGGAAACAGATACAGAAGTATCTACAGTGAAACGAGTCCTATATCGACATAACCTGAAAATGCCAGACTACAGTTTGGGGACAAAGATCCTACTTTTTGGAGAAATGTCCTCTGGTCTGATGAAACAAAAATAGAAGTGTTTGGCCATATTGACCATTGTTGTGTTTGGAGGAGAAAGGGGGTGTCTTACAAGCCGAAGAACACCATCCCAACCGTGAAGCACAGGGGTGGCAGCATCATGTTGTGGGGGTGCTTTGCTGCAGGAGAGACTGGTGCACAACTAGAACACCAGGGAAGGACACTGCAGGGCAAATGGTTTTGTAATTTGAAGTGGTACGTATGTGCAATAACCTACTAAATTCATTGTGACAGGTTGCACAAGTAAACAAGTCGCAAAAGAGAAATTCCCTGACCGGGAATCGAACCCGGGCCGCGGCGGTGAGAGCGCCGAATCCTAACCACTAGACAACCAGGGAAGGATACTGCAATTCAAATTGTTTCATAATTTGAAATGTTACATACAGTTGAAGTCTGAAGTTTACATACACTTAGGTTGGAGTCATTAAAACTCGTTTGTCAACCATTCCACACATTTCTTGTTAACAAACTATAGTTTTGGCAAGTCGGTTAGGACTTCTACTTTGTGCATGACACAAGTAATTTTTCCAAAATTTGTTTACAGACAGATTATTTCACTTATAATTCAGTGTATCACAAATCCAGTGGGTCAGAAGTTTACAAACACTAGGTTGGCTGTGCCTTTAAACAACTTGGACAATGACCAAAAATGATGTCCTGGCTTTAGAATCTTCTGATAGGCTAATTGACATAATTTGAGTCAATTGGAGGTGTACCTGTAGATGTATTTCATGGCCTGCCTTCAAACTCAGTGCCTCTTTGCTTGAGATCATGGGATTTTCAAAAGAAATCAGCCAAGATCTCAGATATAAAATGTCAACCTCAGAAGGACACTGCAGGGTAAATCGTTTTGTAATTTGAAGTGGTACGTATGTGCAATAACCTACTAAATTCATTGTGACAGGTTGCACAAGTAAACAAGTCGCAAAAGAGAAGTTCCCTGACCGGGAATCGAACCCGGGCCGCGGCGGTGAGAGCGCCGAATCCTAACCACTAGACCACCAGGGAAGGATACTGCAGTGCAAATTGGTCCACAGTTTGAAATGGTACATACAGTGGGTCAGAAGTTTACAAACACTAGTTTGGCTGTGCCTTTAAACAACTTGGACAATGACCAAAAATGATGTCCTGGCTTTAGAATCTTCTGATAGGCTAATTGACATAATTTGAGTCAATTGGAGGTGTACCTGTAGATGTATTTCATGGCCTGCCTTCAAACTCAGTGCCTCTTTGCTTGAGATCATGGGATTTTCAAAAGAAATCAGCCAAGACCTCAGAAATAAAATGTAGACCTCAGAAGGACACTGCAGGGCAAATTGTTTGTAACTTGAAGTGGTACTGATATTCCCTGACCGGGAATCGAACCCGGGCCGCGGCGGTGAGAGCGCCGAATCCTAACCACTAGACAACCAGGGAAGGATACTGCAATTCAAATTGTTTCATAATTTGAAATGGTACATACAGTTGAAGTCTGAAGTTTACATACACTTAGGTTGGAGTCATTAAAACTCATTTGTCAACCATTCCACACATTTCTTGTTAACAAACTATAGTTTTGGCAAGTCGGTTAGGACTTCTACTTTGTGCATGACACAAGTAATTTTTCCAAAATTTGTTTACAGACAGATTATTTCACTTATAATTCAGTGTATCACAAATCCAGTGGGTCAGAAGTTTACAAACACTAGGTTGGCTGTGCCTTTAAACAACTTGGACAATGACCAAAAATGATGTCCTGGCTTTAGAATCTTCTGATAGGCTAATTGACATAATTTGAGTCAATTGGAGGTGTACCTGTAGATGTATTTCATGGCCTGCCTTCAAACTCAGTGTCTCTTTGCTTGAGATCATGGGATTTTCAAAAGAAATCAGCCAAGACCTCAGAAATAAAATGTAGACCTCAGAAGGACACTGCAGGGCAAATCGTTTGTAACTTGAAGTGGTACTGATATTCCCTGACCGGGAATCGAACCCGGGCCGCGGCGGTGAGAGCGCCGAATCCTAACCACTAGACAACCAGGGAAGGATACTGCAATTCAAATTGTTTCATAATTTGAAATGGTACATACAGTTGAAGTCTGAAGTTTACATACACTTAGGTTGGAGTCATTAAAACTCATTTGTCAACCATTCCACACATTTCTTTTTAACAAACTATAGTTTTGGCAAGTCGGTTAGGACTTCTACTTTGTGCATGACACAAGTAATTTTTCCAAAATTTGTTTACAGACAGATTATTTCACTTATAATTCAGTGTATCACAAATCCAGTGGGTCAGAAGTTTACAAACACTAGGTTGGCTGTGCCTTTAAACAACTTGGACAATGACCAAAAATGATGTCCTGGCTTTAGAATCTTCTGATAGGCTAATTGACATAATTTGAGTCAATTGGAGGTGTACCTGTAGATGTATTTCATGGCCTGCCTTCAAACTCAGTGCCTCTTTGCTTGAGATCATGGGATTTTCAAAAGAAATCAGCCAAGACCTCAGAAATAAAATGTAGACGTCCACAAGTCTGGTTCATCCTTGGGAGCAATTTCCAAACGCCTGAAGGTACCACGTTCCTCTGTACAAGCAATAGTATGCAAAACAACAGCAAAGGACCTTGTGAAGATGCTGGAGGAAACAGATACAGAAGTATCTACAGTGAAACGAGTCCTATATCGACATAACCTGAAAATGCCAGACTACAGTTTGGGGACAAAGATCCTACTTTTTGGAGAAATGTCCTCTGGTCTGATGAAACAAAAATAGAAGTGTTTGGCCATATTGACCATTGTTGTGTTTGGAGGAGAAAGGGGGTGTCTTACAAGCCGAAGAACACCATCCCAACCGTGAAGCACAGGGGTGGCAGCATCGTGTTGTGGGGGTGCTTTGCTGCAGGAGAGACTGGTGCACCACTAGAACACCAGGGAATGACACTGCAGGGCAAATGGTTTTGTAATTTGAAGTGGTACATATGTGCAATAACCTACTAAATTCATTGTGACAGGTTGCACAAGTAAACAAGTCGCATAAGTGAAGTTCCCTGACCGGGAATCGAACCCGAGCCGCGGCGGTGAGAGCGCCAGATACTAACCACTAGACCACTAGAACATCATCCCAACCATGAAGCACAGGGGTGGCAGCATCGTGTTGTGGGGGTGCTTTGCAGCAGGAGAGACTGGTGCACAACTAGAACACCAGGGAAGGACACTGCAGGGCAAATGGTTTTGTAATTTGAAGTGGTACGTATGTGCAATAACCTACTAAATTCATTGTGACAGGTTGCACAAGTAAACAAGTCGCAAAAGAGAAGTTCCCTGACCGGGAATCGAACCCGGGCCGCGGCGGTGAGAGCGCCGAATCCTAACCACTAGACCACCAGGGAAGGATACTGCAGTTCAAATTGGTCCACAATTTGAAATGGTACATACAGTGGGTCAGAAGTTTACAAACACTAGTTTGGCTGTGCCTTTAAACAACTTGGACAATGACCAAAAATGATGTCCTGGCTTTAGAATCTTCTGATAGGCTAATTGACATAATTTGAGTCAATTGGAGGTGTACCTGTAGATGTATTTCATGGCCTGCCTTCAAACTCAGTGCCTCTTTGCTTGAGATCATGGGATTTTCAAAAGAAATCAGCCAAGACCTCAGATATAAAATGTCAACCTCAGAAGGTCACTGCAGGGCAAATCGTTTTGTAATTTGAAGTGGTACTGATATTCCCTGACCGGGAATCGAACCCGGGCCGCGGCGGTGAGAGCGCCGAATCCTAACCACTAGACAACCTGGGAAGGATACTGCAATTCAAATTGTTTCACAATTTGAAATGGTACATACAGTTGAAGTCTGAAGTTTACATACACTTAGGTTGGAGTCATTAAAACTCGTTTGTCAACCATTCCACACATTTCTTGTTAACAAACTATAGTTTTGGCAAGTCGGTTAGGACATCTACTTTGTGCATGACACAAGTAATTTTTCCAAAATTTGTTTACAGACAGATTATTTCACTTATAATTCAGTGTATCACAAATCCAGTGGGTCAGAAGTTTACAAACACTAGGTTGGCTGTGCCTTTAAACAACTTGGACAATGACCAAAAATGATGTCCTGGCTTTAGAATCTTCTGATAGGCTAATTGACATAATTTGAGTCAATTGGAGGTGTACCTGTAGATGTATTTCATGGCCTGCCTTCAAACTCAGTGCCTCTTTGCTTGAGATCATGGGATTTTCAAAAGAAATCAGCCAAGACCTCAGAAATAAAATGTAGACGTCCACAAGTCTGGTTCATCCTTGGGAGCAATTTCCAAACGCCTGAAGGTACCACGTTCCTCTGTACAAGCAATAGTATGCAAAACAACAGCAAAGGACCTTGTGAAGATGCTGGAGGAAACAGATACAGAAGTATCTACAGTGAAACGAGTCCTATATCGACATAACCTGAAAATGCCAGACTACAGTTTGGGGACAAAGATCCTACTTTTTGGAGAAATGTCCTCTGGTCTGATGAAACAAAAATAGAAGTGTTTGGCCATATTGACCATTGTTGTGTTTGGAGGAGAAAGGGGGTGTCTTACAAGCCGAAGAACACCATCCCAACCGTGAAGCACAGGGGTGGCAGCATCATGTTGTGGGGGTGCTTTGCTGCAGGAGAGACTGGTGCACCACTAGAACACCAGGGAAGGACACTGCAGGGCAAATGGTTTTGTAATTTGAAGTGGTACATATGTGCAATAACCTACTAAATTCATTGTGACAGGTTGCACAAGTAAACAAGTCGCATAAGTGAAGTTCCCTGACCGGGAATCGAACCCGAGCCGCGGCGGTGAGAGCGCCAGATACTAACCACTAGACCACTAGAACACCATCCCAACCGTGAAGCACAGGGGTGGCAGCATCATGTTGTGGGGGTGCTTTGCAGCAGGAGAGACTGGTGCACAACTAGAACACCAGGGAAGGACACTGCAGGGCAAATGGTTTTGTAATTTGAAGTGGTACGTATGTGCAATAACCTACTAAATTCATTGTGACAGGTTGCACAAGTAAACAAGTCGCAAAAGAGAAGTTCCCTGACCGGGAATCGAACCCGGGCCGCGGCGGTGAGAGCGCCGAATCCTAACCACTAGACCACCAGTGAAGGATACTGCAGTTCAAATTGGTCCACAATTTGAAATGGTACATACAGTGGGTCAGAAGTTTACAAACACTAGTTTGGCTGTGCCTTTAAACAACTTGGACAATGACCAAAAATGATGTCCTGGCTTTAGAATCTTCTGATAGGCTAATTGACATAATTTGAGTCAATTGGAGGTGTACCTGTAGATGTATTTCATGGCCTGCCTTCAAACTCAGTGCCTCTTTGCTTGAGATCATGGGATTTTCAAAAGAAATCAGCCAAGACCTCAGATATAAAATGTCAACCTCAGAAGGACACTGCAGGGCAAATCGTTTTGTAATTTGAAGTGGTACTGATATTCCCTGACCGGGAATCGAACCAGGGCCGCGGCGGTGAGAGCGCCGAATCCTAACCACTAGACAACCTGGGAAGGATACTGCAATTCAAATTGTTTCACAATTTGAAATGGTACATACAGTTCATCTGAAGTTTACATACACTTAGGTTGGAGTCATTAAAACTCGTTTGTCAACCATTCCACACATTTCTTGTTAACAAACTATAGTTTTGGCAAGTCGGTTAGGACTTCTACTTTGTGCATGACACAAGTAATTTTTCCAAAATTTGTTTACAGACAGATTATTTCACTTATAATTCAGTGTATCACAAATCCAGTGGGTCAGAAGTTTACAAACACTAGGTTGGCTGTGCCTTTAAACAACTTGGACAATGACCAAAAATGATGTCCTGGCTTTAGAATCTTCTGATAGGCTAATTGACATAATTTGAGTCAATTGGAGGTGTACCTGTAGATGTATTTCATGGCCTGCCTTCAAACTCAGTGCCTCTTTGCTTGAGATCATGGGATTTTCAAAAGAAATCAGCCAAGACCTCAGAAATAAAATGTAGACGTCCACAAGTCTGGTTCATCCTTGGGAGCAATTTCCAAACGCCTGAAGGTACCACGTTCCTCTGTACAAGCAATAGTATGCAAAACAACAGCAAAGGACCTTGTGAAGATGCTGGAGGAAACAGATACAGAAGTATCTACAGTGAAACGAGTCCTATATCGACATAACCTGAAAATGCCAGACTACAGTTTGGGGACAAAGATCCTACTTTTTGGAGAAATGTCCTCTGGTCTGATGAAACAAAAATAGAAGTGTTTGGCCATATTGACCATTGTTGTGTTTGGAGGAGAAAGGGGGTGTCTTACAAGCCGAAGAACACCATCCCAACCGTGAAGCACAGGGGTGGCAGCATCATGTTGTGGGGGTGCTTTGCTGCAGGAGAGACTGGTGCACCACTAGAACACCAGGGAAGGACACTGCAGGGCAAATGGTTTTGTAATTTGAAGTGGTACATATGTGCAATAACCTACTAAATTCATTGTGACAGGTTGCACAAGTAAACAAGTCGCATAAGTGAAGTTCCCTGACCGGGAATCGAACCCGAGCCGCGGCGGTGAGAGCGCCAGATACTAACCACTAGACCACTAGAACACCATCCAAACCGTGAAGCACAGGGGTGGCAGCATCATGTTGTGGGGGTGCTTTGCAGCAGGAGAGACTGGTGCACAACTAGAACACCAGGGAAGGACACTGCAGGGCAAATGGTTTTGTAATTTGAAGTGGTACGTATGTGCAATAACCTACTAAATTCATTGTGACAGGTTGCACAAGTAAACAAGTCGCAAAAGAGAAGTTCCCTGACCGGGAATCGAACCCGGGCCGCGGCGGTGAGAGCGCCGAATCCTAACCACTAGACCACCAGTGAAGGATACTGCAGTTCAAATTGGTCCACAATTTGAAATGGTACATACAGTGGGTCAGAAGTTTACAAACACTAGTTTGGCTGTGCCTTTAAACAACTTGGACAATGACCAAAAATGATGTCCTGGCTTTAGAATCTTCTGATAGGCTAATTGACATAATTTGAGTCAATTGGAGGTGTACCTGTAGATGTATTTCATGGCCTGCCTTCAAACTCAGTGCCTCTTTGCTTGAGATCATGGGATTTTCAAAAGAAATCAGCCAAGACCTCAGATATAAAATGTCAACCTCAGAAGGACACTGCAGGGCAAATCGTTTTGTAATTTGAAGTGGTACTGATATTCCCTGACCGGGAATCGAACCAGGGCCGCGGCGGTGAGAGCGCCGAATCCTAACCACTAGACAACCTGGGAAGGATACTGCAATTCAAATTGTTTCACAATTTGAAATGGTACATACAGTTCATCTGAAGTTTACATACACTTAGGTTGGAGTCATTAAAACTCGTTTGTCAACCATTCCACACATTTCTTGTTAACAAACTATAGTTTTGGCAAGTCGGTTAGGACATCTACTTTGTGCTTGACACAAGTAATTTTTCCAAAATTTGTTTACAGACAGATTATTTCACTTATAATTCAGTGTATCACAAATCCAGTGGGTCAGAAGTTTACAAACACTAGGTTGGCTGTGCCTTTAAACAACTTGGACAATGACCAAAAATGATGTCCTGGCCTTAGAATCTTCTGATAGGCTAATTGACATAATTTGAGTCAATTGGAGGTGTACCTGTAGATGTATTTCATGGCCTGCCTTCAAACTCAGTGCCTCTTTGCTTGAGATCATGGGATTTTCAAAAGAAATCAGCCAAGACCTCAGAAATAAAATGTAGAAGTCCACAAGTCTGGTTCATCCTTGGGAGCAATTTCCAAACGCCTGAAGGTACCACGTTCCTCTGTACAAGCAATAGTATGCAAAACAACAGCAAAGGACCTTGTGAAGATGCTGGAGGAAACAGATACAGAAGTATCTACAGTGAAACGAGTCCTATATCGACATAACCTGAAAATGCCAGACTACAGTTTGGGGACAAAGATCCTACTTTTTGGAGAAATGTCCTCTGGTCTGATGAAACAAAAATAGAAGTGTTTGGCCATATTGACCATTGTTGTGTTTGGAGGAGAAAGGGGGTGTCTTACAAGCCGAAGAACACCATCCCAACCGTGAAGCACAGGGGTGGCAGCATCATGTTGTGGGGGTGCTTTGCTGCAGGAGAGACTGGTGCACCACTAGAACACCAGGGAAGGACACTGCAGGGCAAATGGTTTTGTAATTTGAAGTGGTACATATGTGCAATAACCTACTAAATTCATTGTGACAGGTTGCACAAGTAAACAAGTCGCATAAGTGAAGTTCCCTGACCGTGAATCGAACCCGAGCCGCGGCGGTGAGAGCGCCAAATACTAACCACTAGACCACTAGAACACCATCCCAACCGTGAAGCACAGGGGTGGCAGCATCATGTTGTGGGGGTGCTTTGCAGCAGGAGAGACTGGTGCACAACTAGAACACCAGGGAAGGACACTGCAGGGCAAATGGTTTTGTAATTTGAAGTGGTACGTATGTGCAATAACCTACTAAATTCATTGTGACAGGTTGCACAAGTAAACAAGTCGCAAAAGAGAAGTTCCCTGACCGGGAATCGAACCCGGGCCGCGGCGGTGAGAGCGCCGAATCCTAACCACTAGACCACCAGGGAAGGATACTGCAGTTCAAATTGGTCCACAATTTGAAATGGTACATACAGTGGGTCAGAAGTTTACAAACACTAGTTTGGCTGTGCCTTTAAACAACTTGGACAATGACCAAAAATGATGTCCTGGCTTTAGAATCTTCTGATAGGCTAATTGACATAATTTGAGTCAATTGGAGGTGTACCTGTAGATGTATTTCATGGCCTGCCTTCAAACTCAGTGCCTCTTTGCTTGAGATCATGGGATTTTCAAAAGAAATCAGCCAAGACCTCAGAAATAAAATGTAGACGTCCACAAGTCTGGTTCATCCTTGGGAGCAATTTCCAAACGCCTGAAGGTACCACGTTCCTCTGTACAAGCAATAGTATGCAAAACAACAGCAAAGGACCTTGTGAAGATGCTGGAGGAAACAGATACAGAAGTATCTACAGTGAAACGAGTCCTATATCGACATAACCTGAAAATGCCAGACTACAGTTTGGGGACAAAGATCCTACTTTTTGGAGAAATGTCCTCTGGTCTGATGAAACAAAAATAGAAGTGTTTGGCCATATTGACCATTGTTGTGTTTGGAGGAGAAAGGGGGTGTCTTACAAGCCGAAGAACACCATCCCAACCGTGAAGCACAGGGGTGGCAGCATCATGTTGTGGGGGTGCTTTGCTGCAGGAGAGACTGGTGCACCACTAGAACACCAGGGAATGACACTGCAGGGCAAATGGTTTTGTAATTTGAAGTGGTACATATGTGCAATAACCTACTAAATTCATTGTGACAGGTTGCACAAGTAAACAAGTCGCATAAGTGAAGTTCCCTGACCGGGAATCGAACCCGAGCCGCGGCGGTGAGAGCGCCAGATACTAACCACTAGACCACTAGAACACCATCCCAACCGTGAAGCACAGGGGTGGCAGCATCATGTTGTGGGGCTGCTTTGCAGCAGGAGAGACTGGTGCACAACTAGAACACCAGGGAAGGACACTGCAGGGCAAATGGTTTTGTAATTTGAAGTGGTACGTATGTGCAATAACCTACTAAATTCATTGTGACAGGTTGCACAAGTAAACAAGTCGCAAAAGAGAAGTTCCCTGACCGGGAATCGAACCCGGGCCGCGGCAGTGAGAGCGCCGAATCCTAACCACTAGACCACCAGGGAAGGATACTGCAGTTCAAATTGGTCCACAATTTGAAATGGTACATACAGTGGGTCAGAAGTTTACAAACACTAGTTTGGCTGTGCCTTTAAACAACTTGGACAATGACCAAAAATGATGTCCTGGCTTTAGAATCTTCTGATAGGCTAATTGACATAATTTGAGTCAATTGGAGGTGTACCTGTAGATGTATTTCATGGCCTGCCTTCAAACTCAGTGCCTCTTTGCTTGAGATCATGGGATTTTCAAAAGAAATCAGCCAAGACCTCAGATATAAAATGTCAACCTCAGAAGGACACTGCAGGGCAAATCGTTTTGTAATTTGAAGTGGTACTGATATTCCCTGACCGGGAATCGAACCAGGGCCGCGGCGGTGAGAGCGCCGAATCCTAACCACTAGACAACCTGGGAAGGATACTGCAATTCAAATTGTTTCACAATTTGAAATGGTACATACAGTTGAAGTCTGAAGTTTACATACACTTAGGTTGGAGTCATTAAAACTCGTTTGTCAACCATTCCACACATTTCTTGTTAACAAACTATAGTTTTGGCAAGTCGGTTAGGACATCTACTTTGTGCATGACACAAGTAATTTTTCCAAAATTTGTTTACAGACAGATTATTTCACTTATAATTCAGTGTATCACAAATCCAGTGGGTCAGAAGTTTACAAACACTAGGTTGGCTGTGCCTTTAAACAACTTGGACAATGACCAAAAATGATGTCCTGGCTTTAGAATCTTCTGATAGGCTAATTGACATAATTTGAGTCAATTGGAGGTGTACCTGTAGATGTATTTCATGGCCTGCCTTCAAACTCAGTGCCTCTTTGCTTGAGATCATGGGATTTTCAAAAGAAATCAGCCAAGACCTCAGATATAAAATGTCAACCTCAGAAGGACACTGCAGGGCAAATCGTTTTGTAATTTGAAGTGGTACTGATATTCCCTGACCGGGAATCGAACCCGGGCCGCGGCGGTGAGAGCGCCGAATCCTAACCACTAGACAACCTGGGAAGGATACTGCAATTCAAATTGTTTCACAATTTGAAATGGTACATACAGTTGAAGTCTGAAGTTTACATACACTTAGGTTGGAGTCATTAAAACTCGTTTGTCAACCATTCCACACATTTCTTGTTAACAAACTATAGTTTTGGCAAGTCGGTTAGGACATCTACTTTGTGCATGACACAAGTAATTTTTCCAAAATTTGTTTACAGACAGATTATTTCACTTATAATTCAGTGTATCACAAATCCAGTGGGTCAGAAGTTTACAAACACTAGGTTGGCTGTGCCTTTAAACAACTTGGACAATGACCAAAAATGATGTCCTGGCTTTAGAATCTTCTGATAGGCTAATTGACATAATTTGAGTCAATTGGAGGTGTACCTGTAGATGTATTTCATGGCCTGCCTTCAAACTCAGTGCCTCTTTGCTTGAGATCATGGGATTTTCAAAAGAAATCAGCCAAGACCTCAGAAATAAAATGTAGACGTCCACAAGTCTGGTTCATCCTTGGGAGCAATTTCCAAACGCCTGAAGGTACCACGTTCCTCTGTACAAGCAATAGTATGCAAAACAACAGCAAAGGACCTTGTGAAGATGCTGGAGGAAACAGATACAGAAGTATCTACAGTGAAACGAGTCCTATATCGACATAACCTGAAAATGCCAGACTACAGTTTGGGGACAAAGATCCTACTTTTTGGAGAAATGTCCTCTGGTCTGATGAAACAAAAATAGAAGTGTTTGGCCATATTGACCATTGTTGTGTTTGGAGGAGAAAGGGGGTGTCTTACAAGCCGAAGAACACCATCCCAACCGTGAAGCACAGGGGTGGCAGCATCATGTTGTGGGGGTGCTTTGCTGCAGGAGAGACTGGTGCACAACTAGAACACCAGGGAAGGACACTGCAGGGCAAATGGTTTTGTAATTTGAAGTGGTACGTATGTGCAATAACCTACTAAATTCATTGTGACAGGTTGCACAAGTAAACAAGTCGCATAAGAGAAGTTCCCTGACCGGGAATCGAACCCGAGCCGCGGCGGTGAGAGCGCCAGATACTAACCACTAGACCACTAGAACACCATCCCAACCGTGAAGCACAGGGGTGGCAGCATCATGTTGTGGGGGTGCTTTGCAGCAGGAGAGACTGGTGCACAACTAGAACACCAGGGAAGGACACTGCAGGGCAAATGGTTTTGTAATTTGAAGTGGTACGTATGTGCAATAACCTACTAAATTCATTGTGACAGGTTGCACAAGTAAACAAGTCGCAAAAGAGAAGTTCCCTGACCGGGAATCGAACCCGGGCCGCGGCGGTGAGAGCGCCGAATCCTAACCACTAGACCACCAGGGAAGGATAGTGCAGTTCAAATTGGTCCACAATTTGAAATGGTACATACAGTGGGTCAGAAGTTTACAAACACTAGTTTGGCTGTGCCTTTAAACAACTTGGACAATGACCAAAAATGATGTCCTGGCTTTAGAATCTTCTGATAGGCTAATTGACATAATTTGAGTCAATTGGAGGTGTACCTGTAGATGTATTTCATGGCCTGCCTTCAAACTCAGTGCCTCTTTGCTTGAGATCATGGGATTTTCAAAAGAAATCAGCCAAGACCTCAGAAATAAAATGTAGACCTCAGAAGGACACTGCAGGGCAAATCGTTTTGTAACTTGAAGTGGTACTGATATTCCCTGACCGGGAATCGAACCCGGGCAGCGGCGGTGAGAGCGCCGAATCCTAACCACTAGACAACCAGGGAAGGATACTGCAATTCAAATTGTTTCATAATTTGAAATGGTACATACAGTTGAAGTCTGAAGTTTACATACACTTAGGTTGGAGTCATTAAAACTCGTTTGTCAACCATTCCACATATTTCTTGTTAACAAACTATAGTTTTGGCAAGTCGGTTAGGACTTCTACTTTGTGCATGACACAAGTAATTTTTCCAAAATTTGTTTACAGACAGATTATTTCACTTATAATTCAGTGTATCACAAATCCAGTGGGTCAGAAGTTTACAAACACTAGGTTGGCTGTGCCTTTAAACAACTTGGACAATGACCAAAAATGATGTCCTGGCTTTAGAATCTTCTGATAGGCTAATTGACATAATTTGAGTCAATTGGAGGTGTACCTGTAGATGTATTTCATGGCCTGCCTTCAAACTCAGTGCCTCTTTGCTTGAGATCATGGGATTTTCAAAAGAAATCAGCCAAGACCTCAGAAATGAAATGTAGACGTCCACAAGTCTGGTTCATCCTTGGGAGCAATTTCCAAACGCCTGAAGGTACCACGTTCCTCTGTACAAGCAATAGTATGCAAAACAACAGCAAAGGACCTTGTGAAGATGCTGGAGGAAACAGATACAGAAGTATCTACAGTGAAACGAGTCCTATATCGACATAACCTGAAAATGCCAGACTACAGTTTGGGGACAAAGATCCTACTTTTTGGAGAAATGTCCTCTGGTCTGATGAAACAAAAATAGAAGTGTTTTGCCATATTGACCATTGTTGTGTTTGGAGGAGAAAGGGGGTGTCTTACAAGCCGAAGAACACCATCCCAACCGTGAAGCACAGGGGTGGCAGCATCATGTTGTGGGGGTGCTTTGCTGCAGGAGAGACTGGTGCACCACTAGAACACCAGGGAAGGACACTGCAGGGCAAATGGTTTTGTAATTTGAAGTGGTACATATGTGCAATAACCTACTAAATTCATTGTGACAGGTTGCACAAGTAAACAAGTCGCATAAGTGAAGTTCCCTGACCGGGATTCGAACCCGAGCCGCGGGGGTGAGAGCGCCAAATACTAACCACTAGACCACTAGAACACCATCCCAACCGTGAAGCACAGGGGTGGCAGCATCATGTTGTGGGGGTGCTTTGCAGCAGGAGAGACTGGTGCACAACTAGAACACCAGGGAAGGACACTGCAGGGCAAATGGTTTTGTAATTTGAAGTGGTACGTATGTGCAATAACCTACTAAATTCATTGTGACAGGTTGCACAAGTAAACAAGTCGCAAAAGAGAAGTTCCCTGACCGGGAATCGAACCCGGGCCGCGGCGGTGAGAGCGCCGAATCCTAACCACTAGACCACCAGGGAAGGATAGTGCAGTTCAAATTGGTCCACAATTTGAAATGGTACATACAGTGGGTCAGAAGTTTACAAACACTAGTTTGGCTGTGCCTTTAAACAACTTGGACAATGACCAAAAATGATGTCCTGGCTTTAGAATCTTCTGATAGGCTAATTGACATAATTTGAGTCAATTGGAGGTGTACCTGTAGATGTATTTCATGGCCTGCCTTCAAACTCAGTGCCTCTTTGCTTGAGATCATGGGATTTTCAAAAGAAATCAGCCAAGACCTCAGAAATAAAATGTAGACCTCAGAAGGACACTGCAGGGCAAATCGTTTTGTAACTTGAAGTGGTACTGATATTCCCTGACCGGGAATCGAACCCGGGCCGCGGCGGTGAGAGCGCCGAATCCTAACCACTAGACAACCAGGGAAGGATACTGCAATTCAAATTGTTTCATAATTTGAAATGGTACATACAGTTGAAGTCTGAAGTTTACATACACTTAGGTTGGAGTCATTAAAACTCGTTTGTCAACCATTCCACATATTTCTTGTTAACAAACTATAGTTTTGGCAAGTCGGTTAGGACTTCTACTTTGTGCATGACACAAGTAATTTTTCCAAAATTTGTTTACAGACAGATTATTTCACTTATAATTCAGTGTATCACAAATCCAGTGGGTCAGAAGTTTACAAACACTAGGTTGGCTGTGCCTTTAAACAACTTGGACAATGACCAAAAATGATGTCCTGGCTTTAGAATCTTCTGATAGGCTAATTGACATAATTTGCGTCAATTGGAGGTGTACCTGTAGATGTATTTCATGGCCTGCCTTCAAACTCAGTGCCTCTTTGCTTGAGATCATGGGATTTTCAAAAGAAATCAGCCAAGACCTCAGAATATAAAATGTCAACCTCAGAAGGACACTGCAGGGCAAATCGTTTTGTAATTTGAAGTGGTACTGATATTCCCTGACCGGGAATCGAATCCGGGCCGCGGCGGTGAGAGCGCCGAATCCTAACCACTAGACCACCAGGGAAGGATACTGCAGTGCAAATTGGTCCACAATTTGAAATGGTACATACAGTGGGTCAGAAGTTTACAAACACTAGTTTGGCTGTGCCTTTAAACAACTTGGACAATGACCAAAAATGATGTCCTGGCTTTAGAATCTTCTGATCGGCTAATTGACATAATTTGAGTCAATTGGAGGTGTACCTGTAGATGTATTTCATGGCCTGCCTTCAAACTCAGTGCCTCTTTGCTTGAGATCATGGGATTTTCAAAAGAAATCAGCCAAGACCTCAGATATAAAATGTAGACCTCAGAAGGACACTGCAGGGCAAATTGTTTTGTAACTGGAAATGGTACTTATATTCCCTGACCGGGAATCGAACCCGGGCCGCGGCGGTGAGAGCGCCGAATCCTAACCACTAGACAACCAGGGAAGGATACTGCAATTCAAATTGTTTCATAATTTGAAATGGAACATACAGTTGAAGTCTGAAGTTTACATACACTTAGGTTGGAGTCATTAAAACTTGTTTGTCAACCATTCCACACATTTCTTGTTAACAAACTATAGTTTTGGCAAGTCGGTTAGGACATCTACTTTGTGCATGACACAAGTAATTTTTCCAAAATTTGTTTACAGACAGATTATTTCACTTATAATTCAGTGTATCACAAATCCAGTGGGTCAGAAGTTTACAAACACTAGGTTGGCTGTGCCTTTAAACAACTTGGACAATGACCAAAAATGATGTCCTGGCTTTAGAATCTTCTGATAGGCTAATTGACATAATTTGAGTCAATTGGAGGTGTACCTGTAGATGTATTTCATGGCCTGCCTTCAAACTCAGTGCCTCTTTGCTTGAGATCATGGGATTTTCAAAAGAAATCAGCCAAGACCTCAGAAATAAAATGTAGACCTCAGAAGGACACTGCAGGGCAAATCGTTTTGTAACTTGAAGTGGTACTGATATTCCCTGACCGGGAATCGAACCCGGGCCGCGGCGGTGAGAGCGCCGAATCCTAACCACTAGACAACCAGGGAAGGATACTGCAATTCAAATTGTTTCATAATTTGAAATGGTACATACAGTTGAAGTCTGAAGTTTACATACACTTAGGTTGGAGTCATTAAAACTCGTTTGTCAACCATTCCACATATTTCTTGTTAACAAACTATAGTTTTGGCAAGTCGGTTAGGACTTCTACTTTGTGCATGACACAAGTAATTTTTCCAAAATTTGTTTACAGACAGATTATTTCACTTATAATTCAGTGTATCACAAATCCAGTGGGTCAGAAGTTTACAAACACTAGGTTGGCTGTGCCTTTAAACAACTTGGACAATGACCAAAAATGATGTCCTGGCTTTAGAATCTTCTGATAGGCTAATTGACATAATTTGAGTCAATTGGAGGTGTACCTGTAGATGTATTTCATGGCCTGCCTTCAAACTCAGTGCCTCTTTGCTTGAGATCATGGGATTTTCAAAAGAAATCAGCCAAGACCTCAGAATATAAAATGTCAACCTCAGAAGGACACTGCAGGGCAAATCGTTTTGTAATTTGAAGTGGTACTGATATTCCCTGACCGGGAATCGAATCCGGGCCGCGGCGGTGAGAGCGCCGAATCCTAACCACTAGACCACCAGGGAAGGATACTGCAGTGCAAATTGGTCCACAATTTGAAATGGTACATACAGTGGGTCAGAAGTTTACAAACACTAGTTTGGCTGTGCCTTTAAACAACTTGGACAATGACCAAAAATGATGTCCTGGCTTTAGAATCTTCTGATCGGCTAATTGACATAATTTGAGTCAATTGGAGGTGTACCTGTAGATGTATTTCATGGCCTGCCTTCAAACTCAGTGCCTCTTTGCTTGAGATCATGGGATTTTCAAAAGAAATCAGCCAAGACCTCAGATATAAAATGTAGACCTCAGAAGGACACTGCAGGGCAAATTGTTTTGTAACTGGAAATGGTACTTATATTCCCTGACCGGGAATCGAACCCGGGCCGCGGCGGTGAGAGCGCCGAATCCTAACCACTAGACAACCAGGGAAGGATACTGCAATTCAAATTGTTTCATAATTTGAAATGGAACATACAGTTGAAGTCTGAAGTTTACATACACTTAGGTTGGAGTCATTAAAACTTGTTTGTCAACCATTCCACACATTTCTTGTTAACAAACTATAGTTTTGGCAAGTCGGTTAGGACATCTACTTTGTGCATGACACAAGTAATTTTTCCAAAATTTGTTTACAGACAGATTATTTCACTTATAATTCAGTGTATCACAAATCCAGTGGGTCAGAAGTTTACAAACACTAGGTTGGCTGTGCCTTTAAACAACTTGGACAATGACCAAAAATGATGTCCTGGCTTTAGAATCTTCTGATAGGCTAATTGACATAATTTGAGTCAATTGGAGGTGTACCTGTAGATGTATTTCATGGCCTGCCTTCAAACTCAGTGCCTCTTTGCTTGAGATCATGGGATTTTCAAAAGAAATCAGCCAAGACCTCAGATATAAAATGTCAACCTCAGAAGGACACTGTAGGGCAAATCGTTTTGTAATTTGAAGTGGTACTGATATTCCCTGACCGGGAATCGAACCCGGGCCGCGGCAGTGAGAGCGCCGAATCCTAACCACTAGACCACCAGGGAAGGATACTGCAGTGCAAATTGGTCCACAGTTTGAAATGGTACATACAGTGGGTCAGAAGTTTACAAACACTAGTTTGGCTGTGCCTTTAAACAACTTGGACAATGACCAAAAATGATGTCCTGGCTTTAGAATCTTCTGATAGGCTAATTGACATAATTTGAGTCAATTGGAGGTGTACCTGTAGATGTATTTCATGGCCTGCCTTCAAACTCAGTGCCTCTTTGCTTGAGATCATGGGATTTTCAAAAGAAATCAGCCAAGACCTCAGAAATAAAATGTAGACCTCCGAAGGACACTGCAGGGCAAATCGTTTTGTAACTTGAAGTGGTACTGATATTCCCTGCCCGGGAATCGAACCCGGGCCGCAGCGGTGAGAGCGCCGAACCCGAACCACTAGACAACCAGGGAAGGATACTGCAATTCAAATTGTTTCAAAATTTGAAATGGTACATACAGTTGAAGTCTGAAGTTTACATACACTTAGGTTGGAGTCATTAAAACTCGTTTGTCAACCATTCCAAACATTTCTTGTTAACAAACTATAGTTTTGGCAAGTCGGTTAGGACATCTACTTTGTGCATGACACAAGTAATTTTTCCAAAATTTGTTTACAGACAGATTATTTCACTTATAATTCAGTGTATCACAAATCCAGTGGGTCAGAAGTTTACAAACACTAGGTTGGCTGTGCCTTTAAACAACTTGGACAATGACCAAAAATGATGTCCTGGCTTTAGAACCTTCTGATAGGCTAATTGACATAATTTGAGTCAATTGGAGGTGTACCTGTAGATGTATTTCATGGCCTGCCTTCAAACTCAGTGCTTCTTTGCTTGAGATCATGGGATTTTCAAAAGAAATCAGCCAAGACCTCAGATATAAATTGTCAACCTCAGAAGGACACTGTAGGGCAAATCGTTTTGTAATTTGAAGTGGTACTGATATTCCCTGACCGGGAATCGAACCCGGGCCGCGGCGGTGAGAGCGCCGAATCCTAACCACTAGACCACCAGGGAAGGATACTGCAGTGCAAATTGGTCCACATTTTGAAATGGTACATACAGTGGGTCAGAAGTTTACAAACACTAGTTTGGCTGTGCCTTTAAACAACTTGGACAATGACCAAAAATGATGTCCTGGCTTTAGAATCTTCTGATAGGCTAATTGACATAATTTGAGTCAATTGGAGGTGTACCTGTAGATGTATTTCATGGCCTGCCTTCAAACTCAGTGCCTCTTTGCTTGAGATCATGGGATTTTCAAAAGAAATCAGCCAAGACCTCAGAAATAAAATGTAGACCTCAGAAGGACACTGCAGGGCAAATCGTTTTGTAACTTGAAGTGGTACTGATATTCCCTGCCCGGGAATCGAACCCGGGCAGCAGCGGTGAGAGCGCCGAATCCGAACCACTAGACAACCAGGGAAGGATACTGCAATTCAGATTGTTTCAAAATTTGAAATGGTACATACAGTTGAAGTCTGAAGTTTACATACACTTAGGTTGGAGTCATTAAAATTCGTTTGTCAACCATTCCAAACATTTCTTGTTAACAAACTATAGTTTTGGCAAGTCGGTTAGGACATCTACTTTGTGCATGACACAAGTAATTTTTCCAAAATTTGTTTACAGACAGATTATTTCACTTATAATTCAGTGTATCACAAATCCAGTGGGTCAGAAGTTTACAAACACTAGGTTGGCTGTGCCTTTAAACAACTTGGACAATGACCAAAAATGATGTCCTGGCTTTAGAACCTTCTGATAGGCTAATTGACATAATTTGAGTCAATTGGAGGTGTACCTGTAGATGTATTTCATGGCCTGCCTTCAAACTCAGTGCCTCTTTGCTTGAGATCATGGGATTTTCAAAAGAAATCAGCCAAGACCTCAGAAATAAAATGTAGACGTCCACAAGTCTGGTTCATCCTTGGGAGCAATTTCCAAACGCCTGAAGGTACCACGTTCCTCTGTACAAGCAATAGTATGCAAAACAACAGCAAAGGACCTTGTGAAGATGCTGGAGGAAACAGATACAGAAGTATCTACAGTGAAACGAGTCCTATATCGACATAACCTGAAAATGCCAGACTACAGTTTGGGGACAAAGATCCTACTTTTTGGAGAAATGTCCTCTGGTCTGATGAAACAAAAATAGAAGTGTTTTGCCATATTGACCATTGTTGTGTTTGGAGGAGAAAGGGGGTGTCTTACAAGCCGAAGAACACCATCCCAACCGTGAAGCACAGGGGTGGCAGCATCATGTTGTGGGGGTGCTTTGCAGCAGGAGAGACTGGTGCACAACTAGAACACCAGGGAAGGACACTGCAGGGCAAATGGTTTTGTAATTTGAAGTGGTACGTATGTGCAATAACCTACTAAATTCATTGTGACAGGTTGCACAAGTAAACAAGTCGCAAAAGAGAAGTTCCCTGACCGGGAATCGAACCCGGGCCGCGGCGGTGAGAGCGCCGAATCCTAACCACTAGACCACCAGGGAAGGATACTGCAGTGCAAATTGGTCCACAGTTTGAAATGGTACATACAGTGGGTCAGAAGTTTACAAACACTAGTTTGGCTGTGCCTTTAAACAACTTGGACAATGACCAAAAATGATGTCCTGGCTTTAGAATCTTCTGATAGGCTAATTGACATAATTTGAGTCAATTGGAGGTGTACCTGTAGATGTATTTCATGGCCTGCCTTCAAACTCAGTGCCTCTTTGCTTGAGATCATGGGATTTTCAAAAGAAATCAGCCAAGACCTCAGAAATAAATTGTAGAACTCAGAAGGACACTGCAGGGCAAATCGTTTTGTAACTTGAAGTGGTACTGATATTCCCTGACCGGGAATCGAACCCGGGCCGCGGCGGTGAGAGCGCCGAATCCTAACCACTAGACAACCAGGGAAGGATACTGCAATTCAAATTGTTTCATAATTTGAAATGGTACATACAGTTGAAGTCTGAAGTTTACATACACTTAGGTTGGAGTCATTAAAACTCATTTGTCAACCATTCCACACATTTCTTGTTAACAAACTATAGTTTTGGCAAGTCGGTTAGGACTTCTACTTTGTGCATGACACAAGTAATTTTTCCAAAATTTGTTTACAGACAGATTATTTCACTTATAATTCAGTGTATCACAAATCCAGTGGGTCAGAAGTTTACAAACACTAGGTTGGCTGTGCCTTTAAACAACTTGGACAATGACCAAACATGATGTCCTGGCTTTAGAATCTTCTGATAGGCTAATTGACATAATTTGAGTCAATTGGAGGTGTACCTGTAGATGTATTTCATGGCCTGCCTTCAAACTCAGTGCCTCTTTGCTTGAGATCATGGGATTTTCAAAAGAAATCAGCCAAGACCTCAGAAATAAAATGTAGACGTCCACAAGTCTGGTTCATCCTTGGGAGCAATTTCCAAACGCCTGAAGGTACCACGTTCCTCTGTACAAGCAATAGTATGCAAAACAACAGCAAAGGACCTTGTGAAGATGCTGGAGGAAACAGATACAGAAGTATCTACAGTGAAACGAGTCCTATATCGACATAACCTGAAAATGCCAGACTACAGTTTGGGGACAAAGATCCTACTTTTTGGAGAAATGTCCTCTGGTCTGATGAAACAAAAATGGAAGTGTTTGGCCATATTGACCATTGTTGTGTTTGGAGGAGAAAGGGGGTGTCTTACAAGCCGAAGAACACCATCCCAACCGTGAAGCACAGGGGTGGCAGCATCATGTTGTGGGGGTGCTTTGCTGCAGGAGAGACTGGTGCACAACTAGAACACCAGGGAAGGACACTGCAGGGCAAATGGTTTTGTAATTTGAAGTGGTACGTATGTGCAATAACCTACTAAATTCATTGTGACAGGTTGCACAAGTAAACAAGTCGCAAAAGATAAGTTCCCTGACCGGGAATCGAACCCGGGCCGCGGCGGTGAGAGCGCCGAATCCTAACCACTAGACCACCAGGGAAGAATACTGCAGTTCAAATTGGTCCACAGTTTGAAATGGTACATACAGTGGGTCAGAAGATGACAAACACTAGTTTGGCTGTGCCTTTAAACAACTTGGACAATGACCAAAAATGATGTCCTGGCTTTATAATCTTCTGATAGGCTAATTGACATAATTTGAGTCAATTGGAGGTGTACCTGTAGATGTATTTCATGGCCTGCCTTCAAACTCAGTGCCTCTTTGCTTGAGATCATGGGATTTTCAAAAGAAATCAGCCAAGACCTCAGAAATAAAATGTAGACCTCAGAAGGACACTGCAGGGCAAATTGTTTTGTAACTTGAAGTGGTACTGATATTCCCTGCCCGGGAATCGAACCTGGGCCGCAGCGGTGAGAGCGCCAAATCCGAACCACTAGACAACCAGGGAAGGATACTGCAATTCAAATTGTTTCATAATTTGAAATGGTACATACAGTTGAAGTCTGAAGTTTACATACACTTAGGTTGGAGTCATTAAAACTCGTTTGTCAACCATTCCACACATTTCTTGTTAACAAACTATAGTTTTGGCAAGTCGGTTAGGACATCTACTTTGTGCATGACACAAGTAATTTTTCCAAAATTTGTTTACAGACAGATTATTTCACTTATAATTCAGTGTATCACAAATCCAGTGGGTCAGAAGTTTACAAACACTAGGTTGGCTGTGCCTTTAAACAACTTGGACAATGACCAAAAATGATGTCCTGGCTTTAGAATCTTCTGATAGGCTAATTGACATAATTTGAGTCAATTGGAGGTGTACCTGTAGATGTATTTCATGGCCTGCCTTCAAACTCAGTGCCTCTTTGCTTGAGATCATGGGATTTTCAAAAGAAATCAGCCAAGACCTCAGAAATAAAATGTAGACCTCAGAAGAACACTGCAGGGCAAATCGTTTTGTAATTTGAAGTGGTACTGAAATTCCCTGACCGGGAATCGAACCCGGGCCGCGGCGGTGAGAGCGCCGAATCCTAACCACTAGACAACCTGGGAAGGATACTGCAATTCAAATTGTTTCACAATTTGAAATGGTACATACAGTTGAAGTCTGAAGTTTACATACACTTAGGTTGGAGTCATTAAAACTCGTTTGTCAACCATTCCACACATTTCTTGTTAACAAATTATAGTTTTGGCAAGTCGGTTAGGACATCTACTTTGTGCATGACACAAGTAATTTTTCCAAAATTTGTTTACAGACAGATTATTTCACTTATAATTCAGTGTATCACAAATCCAGTGGGTCAGAAGTTTACAAACACTAGGTTGGCTGTGCCTTTAAACAACTTGGACAATGACCAAAAATGATGTCCTGGCTTTAGAATCTTCTGATAGGCTAATTGACATAATTTGAGTCAATTGGAGGTGTACCTGTAGATGTATTTCATGGCCTGCCTTCAAACTCAGTGCCTCTTTGCTTGAGATCATGGGATCTTCAAAAGAAATCAGCCAAGACCTCAGAAATAAAATGTAGACCTCAGAAGGACACTGCAGGGCAAATCGTTTTGTAACTTGAAGTGGTACTGATATTCCCTGACCGGGAATCGAACCCGGGCCGCGGCGGTGAGAGCGCCGAATCCTAACCACTACACAACCAGGGAAGGATACTGGAATTCAAATTGTTTCATAATTTGAAATGGTACATACAGTTGAAGTCTGAAGTTTACATACACTTAGGTTGGAGTCATTAAAACTCATTTGTCAACCATTCCACACATTTCTTGTTAACAAACTATAGTTTTGGCAAGTCGGTTAGGACTTCTACTTTGTGCATGACACAAGTAATTTTTCCAAAATTTGTTTACAGACAGATTATTTCACTTATAATTCAGTGTATCACAAATCCAGTGGGTCAGAAGTTTACAAACACTAGGTTGGCTGTGCCTTTAAACAACTTGGACAATGACCAAACATGATGTCCTGGCTTTAGAATCTTCTGATAGGCTAATTGACATAATTTGAGTCAATTGGAGGTGTACCTGTAGATGTATTTCATGGCCTGCCTTCAAACTCAGTGCCTCTTTGCTTGAGATCATGGGATTTTCAAAAGAAATCAGCCAAGACCTCAGAAATAAAATGTAGACGTCCACAAGTCTGGTTCATCCTTGGGAGCAATTTCCAAACGCCTGAAGGTACCACGTTCCTCTGTACAAGCAATAGTATGCAAAACAACAGCAAAGGACCTTGTGAAGATGCTGGAGGAAACAGATACAGAAGTATCTACAGTGAAACGAGTCCTATATCGACATAACCTGAAAATGCCAGACTACAGTTTGGGGACAAAGATCCTACTTTTTGGAGAAATGTCCTCTGGTCTGATGAAACAAAAATGGAAGTGTTTGGCCATATTGACCATTGTTGTGTTTGGAGGAGAAAGGGGGTGTCTTACAAGCCGAAGAACACCATCCCAACCGTGAAGCACAGGGGTGGCAGCATCATGTTGTGGGGGTGCTTTGCTGCAGGAGAGACTGGTGCACAACTAGAACACCAGGGAAGGACACTGCAGGGCAAATGGTTTTGTAATTTGAAGTGGTACGTATGTGCAATAACCTACTAAATTCATTGTGACAGGTTGCACAAGTAAACAAGTCGCAAAAGATAAGTTCCCTGACCGGGAATCGAACCCGGGCCGCGGCGGTGAGAGCGCCGAATCCTAACCACTAGACCACCAGGGAAGAATACTGCAGTTCAAATTGGTCCACAGTTTGAAATGGTACATACAGTGGGTCAGAAGTTTACAAACACTAGTTTGGCTGTGCCTTTAAACAACTTGGACAATGACCAAAAATGATGTCCTGGCTTTATAATCTTCTGATAGGCTAATTGACATAATTTGAGTCAATTGGAGGTGTACCTGTAGATGTATTTCATGGCCTGCCTTCAAACTCAGTGCCTCTTTGCTTGAGATCATGGGATTTTCAAAAGAAATCAGCCAAGACCTCAGAAATAAAATGTAGACCTCAGAAGGACACTGCAGGGCAAATCGTTTTGTAACTTGAATTGGTACTGATATTCCCTGCCCGGGAATCGAACCCGGGCCGCAGCGGTGAGAGCGCCGAATCCGAACCACTAGACAACCAGGGAAGGATACTGCAATTCAAATTGTTTCATAATTTGAAATGGTACATACAGTTGAAGTCTGAAGTTTACATACACTTAGGTTGGAGTCATTAAAACTCGTTTGTCAACCATTCCACACATTTCTTGTTAACAAACTATAGTTTTGGCAAGTCGGTTAGGACATCTACTTTGTGCATGACACAAGTAATTTTTCCAAAATTTGTTTACAGACAGATTATTTCACTTATAATTCAGTGTATCACAAATCCAGTGGGTCAGAAGTTTACAAACACTAGGTTGGCTGTGCCTTTAAACAACTTGGACAATGACCAAAAATGATGTCCTGGCTTTAGAATCTTCTGATAGGCTAATTGACATAATTTGAGTCAATTGGAGGTGTACCTGTAGATGTATTTCATGGCCTGCCTTCAAACTCAGTGCCTCTTTGCTTGAGATCATGGGATTTTCAAAAGAAATCAGCCAAGACCTCAGATATAAAATGTAGAACTCAGAAGGACACTGCAGGGCAAATCGTTTTGTAATTTGAAGTGATACTGATATTCCCTGACCGGGAAACGAACCCGGGCCGCGGCGGTGAGAGCGCCGAATCCTAACCACTAGACAACCAGGGAAGGATACTGCAATTCAAATTGTTTCACAATTTGAAATGGTACATACAGTTGAAGTCTGAAGTTTACATACACTTAGGTTGGAGTCATTAAAACTCGTTTGTCAACCATTCCACACATTTCTTGTTAACAAACTATAGTTTTGGCAAGTCGGTTAGGACATCTACTTTGTGCATGACACAAGTAATTTTTCCAAAATTTGTTTACAGACAGATTATTTCACTTATAATTCAGTGTATCACAAATCCAGTGAGTCAGAAGTTTACAAACACTAGGTTGGCTGTGCCTTTAAACAACTTGGACAATGACAAAAATGATGTCCTGGCTTTAGAATCTTCTGATAGGCTAATTGACATAATTTGAGTCAATTGGAGGTGTACCTGTAGATGTATTTCATGGCCTGCCTTCAAACTCAGTGCCTCTTTGCTTGAGATCATGGTATTTTCAAAAGAAATCAGCCAAGACCTCAGATATAAAATGTCAACCTCAGAAGGACACTGCAGGGCAAATCGTTTTGTAATTTGAAGTGGTACTGATATTCCCTGACCGGGAATCGAACCCGGGCCGCGGCGGTGAGAGCGCCGAATCCTAACCACTAGACCACCAGGGAAGGATACTGCAGTGCAAATTGGTCCACAATTTGAAATGGTACATACAGTGGGTCAGAAGTTTACAAACACTAGTTTGGCTGTGCCTTTAAACAACTTGGACAATGACCAAAAATGATGTCCTGGCTTTAGAATCTTCTGATAGGCTAATTGACATAATTTGAGTCAATTGGAGGTGTACCTGTAGATGTATTTCATGGCCTGCCTTCAAACTCAGTGCCTCTTTGCTTGAGATCATGGGATTTTCAAAAGAAATCAGCCAAGACCTCAGAAATAAAATGTAGACCTCAGAAGGACACTGCAGGGCAAATCATTTTGTAACTTGACGTGGTACTGATATTCCCTGACCGGGAATCGAACCCGGGCCGCGGCGGTGAGAGCGCCGAATCCTAACCACTAGACAACCAGGGAAGGATACTGAAATTCAAATTGTTTCATAATTTGAAATGGTACATACAGTTGAAGTCTGAAGTTTACATACACTTAGGTTGGAGTCATTAAAACTCGTTTGTCAACCATTCCACACATTTCTTGTTAACAAACTATAGTTTTGGCAAGTCGGTTAGGACATCTACTTTGTGCATGACACAAGTAATTTTTCCAAAACTTGTTTACAGACAGATTATTTCACTTATAATTCAGTGTATCACAAATCCAGTGGGTCAGAAGTTTACAAACACTAGGTTGGCTGTGCCTTTAAACAACTTGGACAATGACCAAAAATGATGTCCTGGCTTTAGAATCTTCTGATAGGCTAATTGACATAATTTGAGTCAATTGGAGGTGTACCTGTAGATCTATTTCATGGCCTGCCTTCAAACTCAGTGCCTCTTTGCTTGAGATCATGGGATTTTCAAAAGAAATCAGCCAAGACCTCAGAAATAAAATGTCAACCTCAGAAGGAAACTGCAGGGCAAATCGTTTTGTAATTTGAAGTGGTACTGACATTCCCTGACCGGGAATCGAACCCGGGCCGCGGCGGTGAGAGCGCCGAATCCTAACCACTAGACCACCAGGGAAGGATACTGCAGTGCAAATTGGTCAACAATTTGAAATGGTACATATAGTGGGTCAGAAGTTTACAAACACTAGTTTGGCTGTGCCTTTAAACAACTTGGACAATGACCAAAAATGATGTCCTGGCTTTAGAATCTTCTGATAGGCTAATTGACATAATTTGAGTCAATTGGAGGTGTACCTGTAGATGTATTTCATGGCCTGCCTTCAAACTCAGTGCCTCTTTGCTTGAGATCATGGGATTTTCAAAAGAAATCAGCCAAGACCTCAGAAATAAAATGTAGACCTCAGAAGGACACTGCAGGGCAAATCGTTTTGTAACTTGAAGTGGTACTGAAATTCCCTGACCGGGAATCGAACCCGGGCCGCGAGAGCGCCGAATCCTAACCACTAGACAACCAGGGAAGGATACTGAAATTCTAATTGTTTCATAATTTGAAATGGTACATACAGTTGAAGTCTGAAGTTTACATACACTTAGGTTGGAGTCATTAAAACTCGTTTGTCAACCATTCCACACATTTCTTGTTAACAAACTATAGTTTTGGCAAGTCGGTTAGGACATCTACTTTGTGCATGACACAAGTAATTTTTCCAAAATTTGTTTACAGACAGATTATTTCACTTATAATTCAGTGTATCACAAATCCAGTGGGTCAGAAGTTTACAAACACTAGGTTGGCTGTGCCTTTAAACAACTTGGACAATGACCAAAAATGATGTCCTGGCTTTAGAATCTTCTGATAGGCTAATTGACATAATTTGAGTCAATTGGAGGTGTACCTGTAGATGTATTTCATGGCCTGCCTTCAAACTCAGTGCCTCTTTGCTTGAGATCATGGGATTTTCAAAAGAAATCAGCCAAGACCTCAGAAATAAAATGTTGACCTCAGAAGGACACTGCAGGGCAAATCATTTTGTAATTTGAAGTGGTACTGAAATTCCCTGACCGGGAATCGAACCCTGGCCGCGGCGGTGAGAGCGCCGAATCCTAACCACTAGACAACCAGGGAAGGATACTGCAATTCAAATTGTTTCACAATTTGAAATGGTACATACAGTTGAAGTCTGATGTTTACATACACTTAGGTTGGAGTCATTAAAACTCGTTTGTCAACCATTCCACACATTTCTTGTTAACAAACTATAGTTTTGGCAAGTCGGTTAGGACATCTACTTTGTGCATGACACAAGTAATTTTTCCAAAATTTGTTTACAGACAGATTATTTCACTTATAATTCAGTGTATCACAAATCCAGTGGGTCAGAAGTTTACAAACACTAGGTTGGCTGTGCCTTTAAACAACTTGGACAATGACCAAAAATGATGTCCTGGCTTTAGAATCTTCTGATAGGCTAATTGACATAATTTGAGTCAATTGGAGGTGTACCTGTAGATGAATTTCATGGCCTGCCTTCAAACTCAGTGCCTCTTTGCTTGAGATCATGGGATTTTCAAAAGAAATCAGCCAAGACCTCAGATATAAAATGTAGACCTCAGAAGGACACTGCAGGGCAAATCGTTTTGTAATTTGAAGTGATACTGATATTCCCTGACCGGGAATCGAACCCGGGCCGCGGCGGTGAGAGCGCCGAATCCTAACCACTAGACAACCAGGGAAGGATACTGCAATTCAAATTGTTTCACAATTTGAAATGGTACATACAGTTGAAGTCTGAAGTTTACATACACTTAGGTTGGAGTCATTAAAACTCGTTTGTCAACCATTCCACACATTTCTTGTTAACAAACTATAGTTTTGGCAAGTCGGTTAGGACATCTACTTTGTGCATGACACAAGTAATTTTTCCAAAATTTGTTTACAGACAGATTATTTCACTTATAATTCAGTGTATCACAAATCCAGTGGGTCAGAAGTTTACAAACACTAGGTTGGCTGTGCCTTTAAACAACTTGGACAATGACCAAAAATGATGTCCTGGCTTTAGAATCTTCTGATAGGCTAATTGACATAATTTGAGTCAATTGGAGGTGTACCTGTAGATGTATTTCATGGCCTGCCTTCAAACTCAGTGCCTCTTTGCTTGAGATCATGGGATTTTCAAAAGAAATCAGCCAAGACCTCAGATATAAAATGTCAACCTCAGAAGGACACTGCAGGGCAAATCGTTTTGTAATTTGAAGTGGTACTGATATCCCTGACCGGGAATCGAACCCGGGCCGCGGCGGTGAGAGCGCTGAATCCTAACCACTAGACATCCAGGGAAGGATACTGCAGTGCAAATTGGTCCACAATTTGAAATGGTACATACAGTGGGTCAGAAGTTTACAAACACTAGTTTGGCTGTGCCTTTAAACAACTTGGACAATGACCAAAAATGATGTCCTGGCTTTAGAATCTTCTGATAGGCTAATTGACATAATTTGAGTCAATTGGAGGTGTACCTGTAGATGTATTTCATGGCCTGCCTTCAAACTCAGTGCCTCTTTGCTTGAGATCATGGGATTTTCAAAAGAAATCAGCCAAGACCTCAGATATAAAATGTCAACCTCAGAAGGACACTGCAGGGCAAATCGTTTTGTAATTTGAAGTGGTACTGAAATTCCCTGACCGGGAATCGAACCCGGGCCGCAGCGGTGAGAGCGCCGAATCCTAACTACTAGACAACCAGGGAAGGATACTGCAATTCAAATTGTTTCACAATTTGAAATGGTACATACAGTTGAAGTCTGAAGTTTACATACACTTAGGTTGGAGTCATTAAAACTCGTTTGTCAACCATTCCACACATTTCTTGTTAACAAACTATAGTTTTGGCAAGTCGGTTAGGACATCTACTTTGTGCATGACACAAGTAATTTTTCCAAAATTTGTTTACAGACAGATTATTTCACTTATAATTCAGTGTATCACAAATCCAGGGGGTCAGAAGTTTACAAACACTAGGTTGGCTGTGCCTTTAAACAACTTGGACAATGACCAAAAATGATGTCCTGGCTTTAGAATCTTCTGATAGGCTAATTGACATAATTTGAGTCAATTGGAGGTGTACCTGTAGATGTATTTCATGGCCTACCTTCAAACTCAGTGCCTCTTTGCTTGAGATCATGGGATTTTCAAAAGAAATCAGCCAAGACCTCAGAAATAAAATGTTGACCTCAGAAGGACACTGCAGGGCAAATCATTTTGTAATTTGAAGTGGTACTGAAATTCCCTGACCGGGAATCGAACCCTGGCCGCGGCGGTGAGAGCGCCGAATCCTAACCACTAGACAACCAGGGAAGGATACTGCAATTCAAATTGTTTCACAATTTGAAATGGTACATACAGTTGAAGTCTGAAGTTTACATACACTTAGGTTGGAGTCATTAAAACTCGTTTGTCAACCATTCCACACATTTCTTGTTAACAAACTATAGTTTTGGCAAGTCGGTTAGGACATCTACTTTGTGCATGACACAAGTAATTTTTCCAAAATTTGTTTACAGACAGATTATTTCACTTATAATTCAGTGTATCACAAATCCAGTGGGTCAGAAGTTTACAAACACTAGGTTGGCTGTGCCTTTAAACAACTTGGACAATGACCAAAAATGATGTCCTGGCTTTAGAATCTTCTGATAGGCTAATTGACATAATTTGAGTCAATTGGAGGTGTACCTGTAGATGTATTTCATGGCCTGCCTTCAAACTCAGTGCCTCTTTGCTTGAGATCATGGGATTTTCAAAAGAAATCAGCCAAGACCTCAGATATAAAATGTCAACCTCAGAAGGACACTGCAGGGCAAATCGTTTTGTAATTTGAAGTGGTACTGATATTCCCTGACCGGGAATCGAACCCGGGCCGCGGCGGTGAGAGCGCCGAATCCTAACCACTAGACCACCAGGGAAGGATACTGCATTGCAAATTGGTCCACAATTTGAAATGGTACATACAGTGGGTCAGAAGTTTACAAACACTAGTTTGGCTGTGCCTTTAAACAACTTGGACAATGACCAAAAATGATGTCCTGGCTTTAGAATCTTCTGATAGGCTAATTGACATAATTTGAGTCAATTGGAGGTGTACCTGTAGATGTATTTCATGGCCTGCCTTCAAACTCAGTGCCTCTTTGCTTGAGATCATGGGATTTTCAAAAGAAATCAGCCAAGACCTCAGATATAAAATGTAGACCTCAGAAGGACACTGCAGGGAAAATCGTTTTGTAATTTGAAGTGATACTGATATTCCCTGACCGGGAATCGAACCCGGGCCGCGGCGGTGAGAGCGCCGAATCCTAACCACTAGACAACCAGGGAAGGATACTGCAATTCAAATTGTTTCACAATTTGAAATGGTACATACAGTTGAAGTCTGAAGTTTACATACACTTAGGTCGGAGTCATTAAAACTCGTTTGTCAACCATTCCACACATTTCTTGTTAACAAACTATAGTTTTGGCAAGTCGGTTAGGACATCTACTTTGTGCATGACACAAGTAATTTTTCCAAAATTTGTTTACAGACAGATTATTTCACTTATAATTCAGTGTATCACAAATCCAGTGGGTCAGAAGTTTACAAACACTAGGTTGGCTGTGCCTTTAAACAACTTGGACAATGACCAAAAATTATGTCCTGGCTTTAGAATCTTCTGATAGGCTAATTGACATAATTTGAGTCAATTGGAGGTGTACCTGTAGATGTATTTCATGGCCTGCCTTCAAACTCAGTGCCTCTTTGCTTGAGATCATGGGATTTTCAAAAGAAATCAGCCAAGACCTCAGAAATAAAATGTTGACCTCAGAAGGACACTGCAGGGCAAATCATTTTGTAATTTGAAGTGGTACTGAAATTCCCTGACCGGGAATCGAACCCTGGCCGCGGCGGTGAGAGCGCCGAATCCTAACCACTAGACAACCAGGGAAGGATACTGCAATTCAAATTGTTTCACAATTTGAAATGGTACATACAGTTGAAGTCTGAAGTTTACATACACTTAGGTTGGAGTCATTAAAACTCGTTTGTCAACCATTCCACACATTTCTTGTTAACAAACTATAGTTTTGGCAAGTCGGTTAGGACATCTACTTTGTGCATGACACAAGTAATTTTTCCAAAATTTGTTTACAGACAGATTATTTCACTTATAATTCAGTGTATCACAAATCCAGTGGGTCAGAAGTTTACAAACACTAGGTTGGCTGTGCCTTTAAACAACTTGGACAATGACCAAAAATGATGTCCTGGCTTTAGAATCTTCTGATAGGCTAATTGACATAATTTGAGTCAATTGGAGGTGTACCTGTAGATGTATTTCATGGCCTGCCTTCAAACTCAGTGCCTCTTTGCTTGAGATCATGGGATTTTCAAAAGAAATCAGCCAAGACCTCAGATATAAAATGTCAACCTCAGAAGGACACTGCAGGGCAAATCGTTTTGTAATTTGAAGTGGTACTGATATTCCCTGACCGGGAATCGAACCCGGGCCGCGGCGGTGAGAGCGCCGAATCCTAACCACTAGAACACCAGGGAAGGATACTGCATTGCAAATTGGTCCACAATTTGAAATGGTACATACAGTGGGTCAGAAGTTTACAAACACTAGTTTGGCTGTGCCTTTAAACAACTTGGACAATGACCAAAAATGATGTCCTGGCTTTAGAATCTTCTGATAGGCTAATTGACATAATTTGAGTCAATTGGAGGTGTACCTGTAGATGTATTTCATGGCCTGCCTTCAAACTCAGTGCCTCTTTGCTTGAGATCATGGGATTTTCAAAAGAAATCAGCCAAGACCTCAGATATAAAATGTAGACCTCAGAAGGACACTGCAGGGAAAATCGTTTTGTAATTTGAAGTGATACTGATATTCCCTGACCGGGAATCGAACCCGGGCCGCGGCGGTGAGAGCGCCGAATCCTAACCACTAGACAACCAGGGAAGGATACTGCAATTCAAATTGTTTCACAATTTGAAATGGTACATACAGTTGAAGTCTGAAGTTTACATACACTTAGGTCGGAGTCATTAAAACTCGTTTGTCAACCATTCCACACATTTCTTGTTAACAAACTATAGTTTTGGCAAGTCGGTTAGGACATCTACTTTGTGCATGACACAAGTAATTTTTCCAAAATTTGTTTACAGACAGATTATTTCACTTATAATTCAGTGTATCACAAATCCAGTGGGTCAGAAGTTTACAAACACTAGGTTGGCTGTGCCTTTAAACAACTTGGACAATGACCAAAAATTATGTCCTGGCTTTAGAATCTTCTGATAGGCTAATTGACATAATTTGAGTCAATTGGAGGTGTACCTGTTGATCTATTTCATGGCCTGCCTTCAAACTCAGTGCCTCTTTGCTTGAGATCATGGGATTTTCAAAAGAAATCAGCCAAGACCTCAGATATAAAATGTCAACCTCAGAAGGACACTGCAGGGCAAATCGTTTTGTAATTTGAAGTGGTACTGATATTCCCTGACCGGGAATCGAACCCGGGCCGCGGCGGTGAGAGCGCCGAATCCTAACCACTAGACCACCAGGGAAGGATACTGCAGTGCAAATTGGTCCACAATTTGAAATGGTACATACAGTGGGTCAGAAGTTTACAAACACTAGTTTGGCTGTGCCTTTAAACAACTTGGACAATGACCAAAAATGATGTCCTGGCTTTAGAATCTTCTGATAGGCTAATTGACATAATTTGAGTCAATTGGAGGTGTACCTGTAGATGTATTTCATGGCCTGCCTTCAAACTCAGTGCCTCTTTGCTTGAGATCATGGGATTTTCAAAAGAAATCAGCCAAGACCTCAGAAATAAAATGTTGACCTCAGAAGGACACTGCAGGGCAAATCATTTTGTAATTTGAAGTGGTACTGAAATTCCCTGACCGGGAATCGAACCCTGGCCGCGGCGGTGAGAGCGCCGAATCCTAACCACTAGACAACCAGGGAAGGATACTGCAATTCAAATTGTTTCACAATTTGAAATGGTACATACAGTTGAAGTCTGAAGTTTACATACACTTAGGTTGGAGTCATTAAAACTCGTTTGTCAACCATTCCACACATTTCTTGTTAACAAACTATAGTTTTGGCAAGTCGGTTAGGACATCTACTTTGTGCATGACACAAGTAATTTTTCCAAAATTTGTTTACAGACAGATTATTTCACTTATAATTCAGTGTATCACAAATCCAGTGGGTCAGAAGTTTACAAACACTAGGTTGGCTGTGCCTTTAAACAACTTGGACAATGACCAAAAATGATGTCCTGGCTTTAGAATCTTCTGATAGGCTAATTGACATAATTTGAGTCAATTGGAGGTGTACCTGTAGATGTATTTCATGGCCTGCCTTCAAACTCAGTGCCTCTTTGCTTGAGATCATGGGATTTTCAAAAGAAATCAGCCAAGACCTCAGATATAAAATGTCAACCTCAGAAGGACACTGCAGGGCAAATCGTTTTGTAATTTGAAGTGGTACTGATATTCCCTGACCGGGAATCGAACCCGGGCCGCGGCGGTGAGAGCGCCGAATCCTAACCACTAGACCACCAGGGAAGGATACTGCATTGCAAATTGGTCCACAATTTGAAATGGTACATACAGTGGGTCAGAAGTTTACAAACACTAGTTTGGCTGTGCCTTTAAACAACTTGGACAATGACCAAAAATGATGTCCTGGCTTTAGAATCTTCTGATAGGCTAATTGACATAATTTGAGTCAATTGGAGGTGTACCTGTAGATGTATTTCATGGCCTGCCTTCAAACTCAGTGCCTCTTTGCTTGAGATCATGGGATTTTCAAAAGAAATCAGCCAAGACCTCAGAAATAAAATGTTGACCTCAGAAGGACACTGCAGGGCAAATCATTTTGTAATTTGAAGTGGTACTGAAATTCCCTGACCGGGAATCGAACCCTGGCCGCGGCGGTGAGAGCGCCGAATCCTAACCACTAGACAACCAGGGAAGGATACTGCAATTCAAATTGTTTCACAATTTGAAATGGTACATACAGTTGAAGTCTGAAGTTTACATACACTTAGGTTGGAGTCATTAAAACTCGTTTGTCAACCATTCCACACATTTCTTGTTAACAAACTATAGTTTTGGCAAGTCGGTTAGGACATCTACTTTGTGCATGACACAAGTAATTTTTCCAAAATTTGTTTACAGACAGATTATTTCACTTATAATTCAGTGTATCACAAATCCAGTGGGTCAGAAGTTTACAAACACTAGGTTGGCTGTGCCTTTAAACAACTTGGACAATGACCAAAAATGATGTCCTGGCTTTAGAATCTTCTGATAGGCTAATTGACATAATTTGAGTCAATTGGAGGTGTACCTGTAGATGTATTTCATGGCCTGCCTTCAAACTCAGTGCCTCTTTGCTTGAGATCATGGGATTTTCAAAAGAAATCAGCCAAGACCTCAGATATAAAATGTCAACCTCAGAAGGACACTGCAGGGCAAATCGTTTTGTAATTTGAAGTGGTACTGATATTCCCTGACCGGGAATCGAACCCGGGCCGCGGCGGTGAGAGCGCCGAATCCTAACCACTAGACCACCAGGGAAGGATACTGCATTGCAAATTGGTCCACAATTTGAAATGGTACATACAGTGGGTCAGAAGTTTACAAACACTAGTTTGGCTGTGCCTTTAAACAACTTGGACAATGACCAAAAATGATGTCCTGGCTTTAGAATCTTCTGATAGGCTAATTGACATAATTTGAGTCAATTGGAGGTGTACCTGTAGATGTATTTCATGGCCTGCCTTCAAACTCAGTGCCTCTTTGCTTGAGATCATGGGATTTTCAAAAGAAATCAGCCAAGACCTCAGAAATAAAATGTTGACCTCAGAAGGACACTGCAGGGCAAATCATTTTGTAATTTGAAGTGGTACTGAAATTCCCTGACCGGGAATCGAACCCTGGCCGCGGCGGTGAGAGCGCCGAATCCTAACCACTAGACAACCAGGGAAGGATACTGCAATTCAAATTGTTTCACAATTTGAAATGGTACATACAGTTGAAGTCTGAAGTTTACATACACTTAGGTTGGAGTCATTAAAACTCGTTTGTCAACCATTCCACACATTTCTTGTTAACAAACTATAGTTTTGGCAAGTCGGTTAGGACATCTACCTTGTGCATGACACAAGTAATTTTTCCAAAATTTGTTTACAGACAGATTATTTCACTTATAATTCAGTGTATCACAAATCCAGTGGGTCAGAAGTTTACAAACACTAGGTTGGCTGTGCCTTTAAACAACTTGGACAATGACCAAAAATGATGTCCTGGCTTTAGAATCTTCTGATAGGCTAATTGACATAATTTGAGTCAATTGGAGGTGTACCTGTAGATGTATTTCATGGCCTGCCTTCAAACTCAGTGCCTCTTTGCTTGAGATCATGGGATTTTCAAAAGAAATCAGCCAAGACCTCAGATATAAAATGTCAACCTCAGAAGGACACTGCAGGGCAAATCGTTTTGTAATTTGAAGTGGTACTGATATTCCCTGACCGGGAATCGAACCCGGGCCGCGGCGGTGAGAGCGCCGAATCCTAACCACTAGAACACCAGGGAAGGATACTGCATTGCAAATTGGTCCACAATTTGAAATGGTACATACAGTGGGTCAGAAGTTTACAAACACTAGTTTGGCTGTGCCTTTAAACAACTTGGACAATGACCAAAAATGATGTCCTGGCTTTAGAATCTTCTGATAGGCTAATTGACATAATTTGAGTCAATTGGAGGTGTACCTGTAGATGTATTTCATGGCCTGCCTTCAAACTCAGTGCCTCTTTGCTTGAGATCATGGGATTTTCAAAAGAAATCAGCCAAGACCTCAGATATAAAATGTAGACCTCAGAAGGACACTGCAGGGAAAATCGTTTTGTAATTTGAAGTGATACTGATATTCCCTGACCGGGAATCGAACCCGGGCCGCGGCGGTGAGAGCGCCGAATCCTAACCACTAGACAACCAGGGAAGGATACTGCAATTCAAATTGTTTCACAATTTGAAATGGTACATACAGTTGAAGTCTGAAGTTTACATACACTTAGGTTGGAGTCATTAAAACTCGTTTGTCAACCATTCCACACATTTCTTGTTAACAAACTATAGTTTTGGCAAGTCGGTTAGGACATCTACTTTGTGCATGACACAAGTAATTTTTCCAAAATTTGTTTACAGACAGATTATTTCACTTATAATTCAGTGTATCACAAATCCAGTGGGTCAGAAGTTTACAAACACTAGGTTGGCTGTGCCTTTAAACAACTTGGACAATGACCAAAAATGATGTCCTGGCTTTAGAATCTTCTGATAGGCTAATTGACATAATTTGAGTCAATTGGAGGTGTACCTGTAGATGTATTTCATGGCCTGCCTTCAAACTCAGTGCCTCTTTGCTTGAGATCATGGGATTTTCAAAAGAAATCAGCCAAGACCTCAGATATAAAATGTCAACCTCAGAAGGACACTGCAGGGCAAATCGTTTTGTAATTTGAAGTGGTACTGATATTCCCTGACCGGGAATCGAACCCGGGCCGCGGCGGTGAGAGCGCCGAATCCTAACCACTAGAACACCAGGGAAGGATACTGCATTGCAAATTGGTCCACAATTTGAAATGGTACATACAGTGGGTCAGAAGTTTACAAACACTAGTTTGGCTGTGCCTTTAAACAACTTGGACAATGACCAAAAATGATGTCCTGGCTTTAGAATCTTCTGATAGGCTAATTGACATAATTTGAGTCAATTGGAGGTGTACCTGTAGATGTATTTCATGGCCTGCCTTCAAACTCAGTGCCTCTTTGCTTGAGATCATGGGATTTTCAAAAGAAATCAGCCAAGACCTCAGATATAAAATGTAGACCTCAGAAGGACACTGCAGGGAAAATCGTTTTGTAATTTGAAGTGATACTGATATTCCCTGACCGGGAATCGAACCCGGGCCGCGGCGGTGAGAGCGCCGAATCCTAACCACTAGACAACCAGGGAAGGATACTGCAATTCAAATTGTTTCACAATTTGAAATGGTACATACAGTTGAAGTCTGAAGTTTACATACACTTAGGTCGGAGTCATTAAAACTCGTTTGTCAACCATTCCACACATTTCTTGTTAACAAACTATAGTTTTGGCAAGTCGGTTAGGACATCTACTTTGTGCATGACACAAGTAATTTTTCCAAAATTTGTTTACAGACAGATTATTTCACTTATAATTCAGTGTATCACAAATCCAGTGGGTCAGAAGTTTACAAACACTAGGTTGGCTGTGCCTTTAAACAACTTGGACAATGACCAAAAATTATGTCCTGGCTTTAGAATCTTCTGATAGGCTAATTGACATAATTTGAGTCAATTGGAGGTGTACCTGTTGATCTATTTCATGGCCTGCCTTCAAACTCAGTGCCTCTTTGCTTGAGATCATGGGATTTTCAAAAGAAATCAGCCAAGACCTCAGATATAAAATGTCAACCTCAGAAGGACACTGCAGGGCAAATCGTTTTGTAATTTGAAGTGGTACTGATATTCCCTGACCGGGAATCGAACCCGGGCCGCGGCGGTGAGAGCGCCGAATCCTAACCACTAGACCACCAGGGAAGGATACTGCAGTGCAAATTGGTCCACAATTTGAAATGGTACATACAGTGGGTCAGAAGTTTACAAACACTAGTTTGGCTGTGCCTTTAAACAACTTGGACAATGACCAAAAATGATGTCCTGGCTTTAGAATCTTCTGATAGGCTAATTGACATAATTTGAGTCAATTGGAGGTGTACCTGTAGATGTATTTCATGGCCTGCCTTCAAACTCAGTGCCTCTTTGCTTGAGATCATGGGATTTTCAAAAGAAATCAGCCAAGACCTCAGATATAAAATGTAGACCTCAGAAGGACACTGCAGGGCAAATCGTTTTGTAATTTGAAGTGATACTGATATTCCCTGACCGGGAATCGAACCCGGGCCGCGGCGGTGAGAGCGCAGAATCCTAACCACTAGACAACCAGGGAAGGATACTGCAATTCAAATTGTTTCACAATTTGAAATGGTACATACAGTTGAAGTCTGAAGTTTACATACACTTAGGTTGGAGTCATTAAAACTCGTTTGTCAACCATTCCACACATTTCTTGTTAACAAACTATAGTTTTGGCAAGTCGGTTAGGACATCTACTTTGTGCATGACACAAGTAATTTTTCCAAAATTTGTTTACAGACAGATTATTTCACTTATAATTCAGTGTATCACAAATCCAGGGGGTCAGAAGTTTACAAACACTAGGTTGGCTGTGCCTTTAAACAACTTGGACAATGACCAAAAATGATGTCCTGGCTTTAGAATCTTCTGATAGGCTAATTGACATAATTTGAGTCAATTGGAGGTGTACCTGTAGATGTATTTCATGGCCTGCCTTCAAACTCAGTGCCTCTTTGCTTGAGATCATGGGATTTTCAAAAGAAATCAGCCAAGACCTCAGAAATAAAATGTTGACCTCAGAAGGACAAATCATTTTGTAATTTGAAGTGGTACTGAAATTCCCTGACCGGGAATCGAACCCTGGCCGCGGCGGTGAGAGCGCCGAATCCTAACCGCTAGACAACCAGGGAAGGATACTGCAATTCAAATTGTTTCACAATTTGAAATGGTACATACAGTTGAAGTCTGAAGTTTACATACACTTAGGTTGGAGTCATTAAAACTCGTTTGTCAACCATTCCACACATTTCTTGTTAACAAACTATAGTTTTGGCAAGTCGGTTAGGACATCTACTTTGTGCATGACACAAGTAATTTTTCCAAAATTTGTTTACAGACAGATTATTTCACTTATAATTCAGTGTATCACAAATCCAGTGGGTCAGAAGTTTACAAACACTAGGTTGGCTGTGCCTTTAAACAACTTGGACAATGACCAAAAATGATGTCCTGGCTTTAGAATCTTCTGATAGGCTAATTGACATAATTTGAGTCAATTGGAGGTGTACCTGTAGATGTATTTCATGGCCTGCCTTCAAACTCAGTGCCTCTTTGCTTGAGATCATGGGATTTTCAAAAGAAATCAGCCAAGACCTCAGATATAAAATGTCAACCTCAGAAGGACACTGCAGGGCAAATCGTTTTGTAATTTGAAGTGGTACTAATATTCCCTGACCGGGAATCGAACCCGGGCCGCGGCGGTGAGAGCGCCGAATCCTAACCACTAGACCACCAGGGAAGGATACTGCATTGCAAATTGGTCCACAATTTGAAATGGTACATACAGTGGGTCAGAAGTTTACAAACACTAGTTTGGCTGTGCCTTTAAACAACTTGGACAATGACCAAAAATGATGTCCTGGCTTTAGAATCTTCTGATAGGCTAATTGACATAATTTGAGTCAATTGGAGGTGTACCTGTAGATGTATTTCATGGCCTGCCTTCAAACTCAGTGCCTCTTTGCTTGAGATCATGGGATTTTCAAAAGAAATCAGCCAAGACCTCAGATATAAAATGTAGACCTCAGAAGGACACTGCAGGGCAAATCGTTTTGTAATTTGAAGTGATACTGATATTCCCTGACCGGGAATCGAACCCGGGCCGCGGCGGTGAGAGCGCCGAATCCTAACCACTAGACAACCAGGGAAGGATACTGCAATTCAAATTGTTTCACAATTTGAAATGGTACATACAGTTGAAGTCTGAAGTTTACATACACTTAGGTCGGAGTCATTAAAACTCGTTTGTCAACCATTCCACACATTTCTTGTTAACAAACTATAGTTTTGGCAAGTCGGTTAGGACATCTACTTTGTGCATGACACAAGTAATTTTTCCAAAATTTGTTTACAGACAGATTATTTCACTTATAATTCAGTGTATCACAAATCCAGTGGGTCAGAAGTTTACAAACACTAGGTTGGCTGTGCCTTTAAACAACTTGGACAATGACCAAAAATTATGTCCTGGCTTTAGAATCTTCTGATAGGCTAATTGACATAATTTGAGTCAATTGGAGGTGTACCTGTAGATGTATTTCATGGCCTGCCTTCAAACTCAGTGCCTCTTTGCTTGAGATCATGGGATTTTCAAAAGAAATCAGCCAAGACCTCAGATATAAAATGTCAACCTCAGAAGGACACTGCAGGGCAAATCGTTTTGTAATTTGAAGTGGTACTGATATTCCCTGACCGGGAATCGAACCCGGGCCGCGGCGGTGAGAGCGCCGAATCCTAACCACTAGACCACCAGGGAAGGATACTGCATTGCAAATTGGTCCACAATTTGAAATGGTACATACAGTGGGTCAGAAGTTTACAAACACTAGTTTGGCTGTGCCTTTAAACAACTTGGACAATGACCAAAAATGATGTCCTGGCTTTAGAATCTTCTGATAGGCTAATTGACATAATTTGAGTCAATTGGAGGTGTACCTGTAGATGTATTTCATGGCCTGCCTTCAAACTCAGTGCCTCTTTGCTTGAGATCATGGGATTTTCAAAAGAAATCAGCCAAGACCTCAGATATAAAATGTAGACCTCAGAAGGACACTGCAGGGAAAATCGTTTTGTAATTTGAAGTGATACTGATATTCCCTGACCGGGAATCGAACCCGGGCCGCGGCGGTGAGAGCGCCGAATCCTAACCACTAGACAACCAGGGAAGGATACTGCAATTCAAATTGTTTCACAATTTGAAATGGTACATACAGTTGAAGTCTGAAGTTTACATACACTTAGGTCGGAGTCATTAAAACTCGTTTGTCAACCATTCCACACATTTCTTGTTAACAAACTATAGTTTTGGCAAGTCGGTTAGGACATCTACTTTGTGCATGACACAAGTAATTTTTCCAAAATTTGTTTACAGACAGATTATTTCACTTATAATTCAGTGTATCACAAATCCAGTGGGTCAGAAGTTTACAAACACTAGGTTGGCTGTGCCTTTAAACAACTTGGACAATGACCAAAAATTATGTCCTGGCTTTAGAATCTTCTGATAGGCTAATTGACATAATTTGAGTCAATTGGAGGTGTACCTGTTGATCTATTTCATGGCCTGCCTTCAAACTCAGTGCCTCTTTGCTTGAGATCATGGGATTTTCAAAAGAAATCAGCCAAGACCTCAGATATAAAATGTCAACCTCAGAAGGCCACTGCAGGGCAAATCGTTCTGTAATTTGAAGTGGTACTGATATTCCCTGACCGGGAATCGAACCCGGGCCGCGGCGGTGAGAGCGCCAAATCCTAACCACTAGACCACCAGGGAAGGATACTGCATTGCAAATTGGTCCACAATTTGAAATGGTACATACAGTGGGTCAGAAGTTTACAAACACTAGTTTGGCTGTGCCTTTAAACAACTTGGACAATGACCAAAAATGATGTCCTGGCTTTAGAATCTTCTGATAGGCTAATTGACATAATTTGAGTCAATTGGAGGTGTACCTGTAGATGTATTTCATGGCCTGCCTTCAAACTCAGTGCCTCTTTGCTTGAGATCATGGGATTTTCAAAAGAAATCAGCCAAGACCTCAGATATAAAATGTAGACCTCAGAAGGACACTGCAGGGCAAATCGTTTTGTAATTTGAAGTGATACTGATATTCCCTGACCGGGAATCGAACCCGGGCCGCGGCGGTGAGAGCGCCGAATCCTAACCACTAGACAACCAGGGAAGGATACTGCAATTCAAATTGTTTCACAATTTGAAATGGTACATACAGTTGAAGTCTGAAGTTTACATACACTTAGGTCGGAGTCATTAAAACTCGTTTGTCAACCATTCCACACATTTCTTGTTAACAAACTATAGTTTTGGCAAGTCGGCTAGGACATCTACTTTGTGCATGACACAAGTAATTTTTCCAAAATTTGTTTACAGACAGATTATTTCACTTATAATTCAGTGTATCACAAATCCAGTGGGTCAGAAGTTTACAAACACTAAGTTGGCTGTGCCTTTAAACAACTTGGACAATGACCAAAAATTATGTCCTGGCTTTAGAATCTTCTGATAGGCTAATTGACATAATTTGAGTCAATTGGAGGTGTACCTGTTGATCTATTTCATGGCCTGCCTTCAAACTCAGTGCCTCTTTGCTTGAGATCATGGGATTTTCAAAAGAAATCAGCCAAGACCTCAGATATAAAATGTCAACCTCAGAAGGACACTGCAGGGCAAATCGTTTTGTAATTTGAAGTGGTACTGATATTCCCAGACCGGGAATCGAACCCGGGCCGCGGCGGTGAGAGCGCCGAATCCTAACCACTAGACCACCAGGGAAGGATACTCCAGTGCAAATTGGTCCACAATTTGAAATGGTACATACAGTGGGTCAGAAGTTTACAAACACTAGTTTGGCTGTGCCTTTAAACAACTTGGACAATGACCAAAAATGATGTCCTGGCTTTAGAATCTTCTGATAGGCTAATTGACATAATTTGAGTCAATTGGAGGTGTACCTGTAGATGTATTTCATGGCCTGCCTTCAAACTCAGTGCCTCTTTGCTTGAGATCATGGGATTTTCAAAAGAAATCAGCCAAGACCTCAGATATAAAATGTAGACCTCAGAAGGACACTGCAGGGCAAATCGTTTTGTAATTTGAAGTGATACTGATATTCCCTGACCGGGAATCGAACCCGGGCCGCGGCGGTGAGAGCGCAGAATCCTAACCACTAGACAACCAGGGAAGGATACTGCAATTCAAATTGTTTCACAATTTGAAATGGTACATACAGTTGAAGTCTGAAGTTTACGTACACTTAGGTTGGAGTCATTAAAACTCGTTTGTCAACCATTCCACACATTTCTTGTTAACAAACTATAGTTTTGGCAAGTCGGTTAGGACATCTACTTTGTGCATGACACAAGTAATTTTTCCAAAATTTGTTTACAGACAGATTATTTCACTTATAATTCAGTGTATCACAAATCCAGTGGGTCAGAAGTTTACAAACACTAGGTTGGCTGTGCCTTTAAACAACTTGGACAATGACCAAAAATGATGTCCTGGCTTTAGAATCTTCTGATAGGCTAATTGACATAATTTGAGTCAATTGGAGGTGTACCTGTAGATGTATTTCATGGCCTGCCTTCAAACTCAGTGCCTCTTTGCTTGAGATCATGGGATTTTCAAAAGAAATCAGCCAAGACCTCAGATATAAATTGTAGACCTCAGAAGGACACTGCAGGGCAAATCGTTTTGTAATTTGAAGTGATACTGATATTCCCTGACCGGGAATCGAACCCGGGCCGCGGCGGTGAGAGCGCAGAATCCTAACCACTAGACAACCAGGGAAGGATACTGCAATTCAAATTGTTTCACAATTTGAAATGGTACATACAGTTGAAGTCTGAAGTTTACATACACTTAGTTTGGAGTCATTAAAACTCGTTTGTCAACCATTCCACACATTTCTTGTTAACAAACTATAGTTTTGGCAAGTCGGTTAGGACATCTACTTTGTGCATGACACAAGTAATTTTTCCAAAATTTGTTTACAGACAGATTATTTCACTTATAATTCAGTGTATCACAAATCCAGGGGGTCAGAAGTTTACAAACACTAGGTTGGCTGTGCCTTTAAACAACTTGGACAATGACCAAAAATTATGTCCTGGCTTTAGAATCTTCTGATAGGCTAATTGACATAATTTGAGTCAATTGGAGGTGTACCTGTAGATGTATTTCATGGCCTGCCTTCAAACTCAGTGCCTCTTTGCTTGAGATCATGGGATTTTCAAAAGAAATCAGCCAAGACCTCAGATATAAAATGTCAACCTCAGAAGGACACTGCAGGGCAAATCGTTTTGTAATTTGAAGTGGTACTGATATTCCCTGACCGGGAATCGAACCCGGGCCGCGGCGGTGAGAGCGCCGAATCCTAACCACTAGACCACCAGGGAAGGATACTGCATTGCAAATTGGTCCACAATTTGAAATGGTACATACAGTGGGTCAGAAGTTTACAAACACTAGTTTGGCTGTGCCTTTAAACAACTTGGACAATGACCAAAAATGATGTCCTGGCTTTAGAATCTTCTGATAGGCTAATTGACATAATTTGAGTCAATTGGAGGTGTACCTGTAGATGTATTTCATGGCCTGCCTTCAAACTCAGTGCCTCTTTGCTTGAGATCATGGGATTTTCAAAAGAAATCAGCCAAGACCTCAGATATAAAATGTAGACCTCAGAAGGACACTGCAGGGAAAATCGTTTTGTAATTTGAAGTGATACTGATATTCCCTGACCGGGAATCGAACCCGGGCCGCGGCGGTGAGAGCGCCGAATCCTAACCACTAGACAACCAGGGAAGGATACTGCAATTCAAATTGTTTCACAATTTGAAATGGTACATACAGTTGAAGTCTGAAGTTTACATACACTTAGGTCGGAGTCATTAAAACTCGTTTGTCAACCATTCCACACATTTCTTGTTAACAAACTATAGTTTTGGCAAGTCGGTTAGGACATCTACTTTGTGCATGACACAAGTAATTTTTCCAAAATTTGTTTACAGACAGATTATTTCACTTATAATTCAGTGTATCACAAATCCAGTGGGTCAGAAGTTTACAAACACTAGGTTGGCTGTGCCTTTAAACAACTTGGACAATGACCAAAAATTATGTCCTGGCTTTAGAATCTTCTGATAGGCTAATTGACATAATTTGAGTCAATTGGAGGTGTACCTGTTGATCTATTTCATGGCCTGCCTTCAAACTCAGTGCCTCTTTGCTTGAGATCATGGGATTTTCAAAAGAAATCAGCCAAGACCTCAGATATAAAATGTCAACCTCAGAAGGCCACTGCAGGGCAAATCGTTCTGTAATTTGAAGTGGTACTGATATTCCCTGACCGGGAATCGAACCCGGGCCGCGGCGGTGAGAGCGCCAAATCCTAACCACTAGACCACCAGGGAAGGATACTGCATTGCAAATTGGTCCACAATTTGAAATGGTACATACAGTGGGTCAGAAGTTTACAAACACTAGTTTGGCTGTGCCTTTAAACAACTTGGACAATGACCAAAAATGATGTCCTGGCTTTAGAATCTTCTGATAGGCTAATTGACATAATTTGAGTCAATTGGAGGTGTACCTGTAGATGTATTTCATGGCCTGCCTTCAAACTCAGTGCCTCTTTGCTTGAGATCATGGGATTTTCAAAAGAAATCAGCCAAGACCTCAGATATAAAATGTAGACCTCAGAAGGACACTGCAGGGCAAATCGTTTTGTAATTTGAAGTGATACTGATATTCCCTGACCGGGAATCGAACCCGGGCCGCGGCGGTGAGAGCGCCGAATCCTAACCACTAGACAACCAGGGAAGGATACTGCAATTCAAATTGTTTCACAATTTGAAATGGTACATACAGTTGAAGTCTGAAGTTTACATACACTTAGGTCGGAGTCATTAAAACTCGTTTGTCAACCATTCCACACATTTCTTGTTAACAAACTATAGTTTTGGCAAGTCGGCTAGGACATCTACTTTGTGCATGACACAAGTAATTTTTCCAAAATTTGTTTACAGACAGATTATTTCACTTATAATTCAGTGTATCACAAATCCAGTGGGTCAGAAGTTTACAAACACTAAGTTGGCTGTGCCTTTAAACAACTTGGACAATGACCAAAAATTATGTCCTGGCTTTAGAATCTTCTGATAGGCTAATTGACATAATTTGAGTCAATTGGAGGTGTACCTGTTGATCTATTTCATGGCCTGCCTTCAAACTCAGTGCCTCTTTGCTTGAGATCATGGGATTTTCAAAAGAAATCAGCCAAGACCTCAGATATAAAATGTCAACCTCAGAAGGACACTGCAGGGCAAATCGTTTTGTAATTTGAAGTGGTACTGATATTCCCAGACCGGGAATCGAACCCGGGCCGCGGCGGTGAGAGCGCCGAATCCTAACCACTAGACCACCAGGGAAGGATACTCCAGTGCAAATTGGTCCACAATTTGAAATGGTACATACAGTGGGTCAGAAGTTTACAAACACTAGTTTGGCTGTGCCTTTAAACAACTTGGACAATGACCAAAAATGATGTCCTGGCTTTAGAATCTTCTGATAGGCTAATTGACATAATTTGAGTCAATTGGAGGTGTACCTGTAGATGTATTTCATGGCCTGCCTTCAAACTCAGTGCCTCTTTGCTTGAGATCATGGGATTTTCAAAAGAAATCAGCCAAGACCTCAGATATAAAATGTAGACCTCAGAAGGACACTGCAGGGCAAATCGTTTTGTAATTTGAAGTGATACTGATATTCCCTGACCGGGAATCGAACCCGGGCCGCGGCGGTGAGAGCGCAGAATCCTAACCACTAGACAACCAGGGAAGGATACTGCAATTCAAATTGTTTCACAATTTGAAATGGTACATACAGTTGAAGTCTGAAGTTTACGTACACTTAGGTTGGAGTCATTAAAACTCGTTTGTCAACCATTCCACACATTTCTTGTTAACAAACTATAGTTTTGGCAAGTCGGTTAGGACATCTACTTTGTGCATGACACAAGTAATTTTTCCAAAATTTGTTTACAGACAGATTATTTCACTTATAATTCAGTGTATCACAAATCCAGTGGGTCAGAAGTTTACAAACACTAGGTTGGCTGTGCCTTTAAACAACTTGGACAATGACCAAAAATGATGTCCTGGCTTTAGAATCTTCTGATAGGCTAATTGACATAATTTGAGTCAATTGGAGGTGTACCTGTAGATGTATTTCATGGCCTGCCTTCAAACTCAGTGCCTCTTTGCTTGAGATCATGGGATTTTCAAAAGAAATCAGCCAAGACCTCAGATATAAATTGTAGACCTCAGAAGGACACTGCAGGGCAAATCGTTTTGTAATTTGAAGTGATACTGATATTCCCTGACCGGGAATCGAACCCGGGCCGCGGCGGTGAGAGCGCAGAATCCTAACCACTAGACAACCAGGGAAGGATACTGCAATTCAAATTGTTTCACAATTTGAAATGGTACATACAGTTGAAGTCTGAAGTTTACATACACTTAGTTTGGAGTCATTAAAACTCGTTTGTCAACCATTCCACACATTTCTTGTTAACAAACTATAGTTTTGGCAAGTCGGTTAGGACATCTACTTTGTGCATGACACAAGTAATTTTTCCAAAATTTGTTTACAGACAGATTATTTCACTTATAATTCAGTGTATCACAAATCCAGGGGGTCAGAAGTTTACAAACACTAGGTTGGCTGTGCCTTTAAACAACTTGGACAATGACCAAAAATGATGTCCTGGCTTTAGAATCTTCTGATAGGCTAATTGACATAATTTGAGTCAATTGGAGGTGTACCTGTAGATGTATTTCATGGCCTGCCTTCAAACTCAGTGCCTCTTTGCTTGAGATCATGGGATTTTCAAAAGAAATCAGCCAAGACCTCAGAAATAAAATGTTGACCTCAGAAGGACACTGCAGGGCAAATCATTTTGTAATTTGAAGTGGTACTGAAATTCCCTGACCGGGAATCGAACCCTGGCCGCGGCGGTGAGAGCGCCGAATCCTAACCACTAGACCACCAGGGAAGGATACTCCAGTGCAAATTGGTCCACAATTTGAAATGGTACATACAGTGGGTCAGAAGTTTACAAACACTAGTTTGGCTGTGCCTTTAAACAACTTGGACAATGACCAAAAATGATGTCCTGGCTTTAGAATCTTCTGATAGGCTAATTGACATAATTTGAGTCAATTGGAGGTGTACCTGTAGATGTATTTCATGGCCTGCCTTCAAACTCAGTGCCTCTTTGCTTGAGATCATGGGATTTTCAAAAGAAATCAGCCAAGACCTCAGATATAAAATGTAGACCTCAGAAGGACACTGCAGGGCAAATCGTTTTGTAATTTGAAGTGATACTGATATTCCCTGACCGGGAATCGAACCCGGGCCGCGGCGGTGAGAGCGCAGAATCCTAACCACTAGACAACCAGGGAAGGATACTGCAATTCAAATTGTTTCACAATTTGAAATGGTACATACAGTTGAAGTCTGAAGTTTACGTACACTTAGGTTGGAGTCATTAAAACTCGTTTGTCAACCATTCCACACATTTCTTGTTAACAAACTATAGTTTTGGCAAGTCGGTTAGGACATCTACTTTGTGCATGACACAAGTAATTTTTCCAAAATTTGTTTACAGACAGATTATTTCACTTATAATTCAGTGTATCACAAATCCAGTGGGTCAGAAGTTTACAAACACTAGGTTGGCTGTGCCTTTAAACAACTTGGACAATGACCAAAAATGATGTCCTGGCTTTAGAATCTTCTGATAGGCTAATTGACATAATTTGAGTCAATTGGAGGTGTACCTGTAGATGTATTTCATGGCCTGCCTTCAAACTCAGTGCCTCTTTGCTTGAGATCATGGGATTTTCAAAAGAAATCAGCCAAGACCTCAGATATAAATTGTAGACCTCAGAAGGACACTGCAGGGCAAATCGTTTTGTAATTTGAAGTGATACTGATATTCCCTGACCGGGAATCGAACCCGGGCCGCGGCGGTGAGAGCGCAGAATCCTAACCACTAGACAACCAGGGAAGGATACTGCAATTCAAATTGTTTCACAATTTGAAATGGTACATACAGTTGAAGTCTGAAGTTTACATACACTTAGTTTGGAGTCATTAAAACTCGTTTGTCAACCATTCCACACATTTCTTGTTAACAAACTATAGTTTTGGCAAGTCGGTTAGGACATCTACTTTGTGCATGACACAAGTAATTTTTCCAAAATTTGTTTACAGACAGATTATTTCACTTATAATTCAGTGTATCACAAATCCAGGGGGTCAGAAGTTTACAAACACTAGGTTGGCTGTGCCTTTAAACAACTTGGACAATGACCAAAAATGATGTCCTGGCTTTAGAATCTTCTGATAGGCTAATTGACATAATTTGAGTCAATTGGAGGTGTACCTGTAGATGTATTTCATGGCCTGCCTTCAAACTCAGTGCCTCTTTGCTTGAGATCATGGGATTTTCAAAAGAAATCAGCCAAGACCTCAGAAATAAAATGTTGACCTCAGAAGGACACTGCAGGGCAAATCATTTTGTAATTTGAAGTGGTACTGAAATTCCCTGACCGGGAATCGAACCCTGGCCGCGGCGGTGAGAGCGCCGAATCCTAACCACTAGACCACCAGGGAAGGATACTGCATTGCAAATTGGTCCACAATTTGAAATGGTACATACAGTGGGTCAGAAGTTTACAAACACTAGTTTGGCTGTGCCTTTAAACAACTTGGACAATGACCAAAAATGATGTCCTGGCTTTAGAATCTTCTGATAGGCTAATTGACATAATTTGAGTCAATTGGAGGTGTACCTGTAGATGTATTTCATGGCCTGCCTTCAAACTCAGTGCCTCTTTGCTTGAGATCATGGGATTTTCAAAAGAAATCAGCCAAGACCTCAGATATAAAATGTAGACCTCAGAAGGACACTGCAGGGCAAATCGTTTTGTAATTTGAAGTGATACTGATATTCACTGACCGGGAATCGAACCCGGGCCGCGAACCCGGGCCGCGGCGGTGAGAGCGCCGAATCCTAACCACTAGACAACCAGGGAAGGATACTGCAATTCAAATTGTTTCACAATTTGAAATGGTACATACAGTTGAAGTCTGAAGTTTACATACACTTAGGTCGGAGTCATTAAAACTCGTTTGTCAACCATTCCACACATTTCTTGTTAACAAACTATAGTTTTGGCAAGTCGGTTAGGACATCTACTTTGTGCATGACACAAGTAATTTTTCCAAAATTTGTTTACAGACAGATTATTTCACTTATAATTCAGTGTATCACAAATCCAGTGGGTCAGAAGTTTACAAACACTAAGTTGGCTGTGCCTTTAAACAACTTGGACAATGACCAAAAATTATGTCCTGGCTTTAGAATCTTCTGATAGGCTAATTGACATAATTTGAGTCAATTGGAGGTGTACCTGTTGATCTATTTCATGGCCTGCCTTCAAACTCAGTGCCTCTTTGCTTGAGATCATGGGATTTTCAAAAGAAATCAGCCAAGACCTCAGATATAAAATGTCAACCTCAGAAGGACACTGCAGGGCAAATCGTTTTGTAATTTGAAGTGGTACTGATATTCCCTGACCGGGAATCGAACCCGGGCCGCGGCGGTGAGAGCGCCGAATCCTAACCACTAGACCACCAGGGAAGGATACTGCAGTGCAAATTGGTCCACAATTTGAAATGGTACATACAGTGGGTCAGAAGTTTACAAACACTAGGTTGGCTGTGCCTTTAAACAACTTGGACAATGACCAAAAATGATGTCCTGGCTTTAGAATCTTCTGATAGGCTAATTGACATAATTTGAGTCAATTGGAGGTGTACCTGTAGATGTATTTCATGGCCTGCCTTCAAACTCAGTGCCTCTTTGCTTGAGATCATGGGATTTTCAAAAGAAATCAGCCAAGACCTCAGAAATAAAATGTTGACCTCAGAAGGACAAGTCATTTTGTAATTTGAAGTGGTACTGAAATTCCCTGACCGGGAATCGAACCGTGGCCGCGGCGGTGAGAGCGCCGAATCCTAACCACTAGACAACCAGGGAAGGATACTGCAATTCAAATTGTTTCACAATTTGAAATGGTACATACAGTTGAAGTCTGAAGTTTACATACACTTAGGTTGGAGTCATTAAAACTCGTTTGTCAACCATTCCACACATTTCTTGTTAACAAACTATAGTTTTGGCAAGTCGGTTAGGACATCTACTTTGTGCATGACACAAGTAATTTTTCCAAAATTTGTTTACAGACAGATTATTTCACTTATAATTCAGTGTATCACAAATCCAGGGGGTCAGAAGTTTACAAACACTAGGTTGGCTGTGCCTTTAAACAACTTGGACAATGACCAAAAATGATGTCCTGGCTTTAGAATCTTCTGATAGGCTAATTGACATAATTTGAGTCAATTGGAGGTGTACCTGTAGATGTATTTCATGGCCTGCCTTCAAACTCAGTGCCTCTTTGCTTGAGATCATGGGATTTTCAAAAGAAATCAGCCAAGACCTCAGAAATAAAATGTTGACCTCAGAAGGACACTGCAGGGCAAATCATTTTGCAATTTGAAGTGGTACTGAAATTCCCTGACCGGGAATCGAACCCTGGCCGCGGCGGTGAGAGCGCCGAATCCTAACCACTAGACCACCAGGGAAGGATACTGCAGTGCAAATTGGTCCACAATTTGAAATGGTACATACAGTGGGTCAGAAGTTTACAAACACTAGTTTGGCTGTGCCTTTAAACAACTTGGACAATGACCAAAAATGATGTCCTGGCTTTAGAATCTTCTGATAGGCTAATTGACATAATTTGAGTCAATTGGAGGTGTACCTGTAGATGTATTTCATGGCCTGCCTTCAAACTCAGTGCCTCTTTGCTTGAGATCATGGGATTTTCAAAAGAAATCAGCCAAGACCTCAGATATAAAATGTAGACCTCAGAAGGACACTGCAGGGCAAATCGTTTTGTAATTTGAAGTGATACTGATATTCCCTGACCGGGAATCGAACCCGGGCCGCGGCGGTGAGAGCGCCGAATCCTAACCACTAGACAACCAGGGAAGGATACTGCAATTCAAATTGTTTCACAATTTGAAATGGTACATACAGTTGAAGTCTGAAGTTTACATACACTTAGGTTGGAGTCATTAAAACTCGTTTGTCAACCATTCCACACATTTCTTGTTAACAAACTATAGTTTTGGCAAGTCGGTTAGGACATCTACTTTGTGCATGACACAAGTAATTTTTCCAAAATTTGTTTACAGACAGATTATTTCACTTATAATTCAGTGTATCACAAATCCAGTGGGTCAGAAGTTTACAAACACTAGGTTGGCTGTGCCTTTAAACAACTTGGACAATGACCAAAAATGATGTCCTGGCTTTAGAATCTTCTGATAGGCTAATTGACATAATTTGAGTCAATTGGAGGTGTACCTGTAGATGTATTTCATGGCCTGCCTTCAAACTCAGTGCCTCTTTGCTTGAGATCATGGGATTTTCAAAAGAAATCAGCCAAGACCTCAGAAATAAAATGTTGACCTCAGAAGGACACTGCAGGGCAAATCATTTTGTAATTTGAAGTGGTACTGAAATTCCCTGACCGGGAATCGAACCGTGGCCGCGAGAGCGCCGAATCCTAACCACTAGACAACCAGGGAAGGATACTGCAATTCAAATTGTTTCACAATTTGAAATGGTACATACAGTTGAAGTCTGAAGTTTCCATACACTTAGGTTGGAGTCATTAAAACTCGTTTGTCAACCATTCCACACATTTCTTGTTAACAAACTATAGTTTTGGCAAGTCGGTTAGGACATCTACTTTGTGCATGACACAAGTAATTTTTCCAAAATTTGTTTACAGACAGATTATTTCACTTATAATTCAGTGTATCACAAATCCAGTGGGTCAGAAGTTTACAAACACTAGGTTGGCTGTGCCTTTAAACAACTTGGACAATGACCAAAAATGATGTCCTGGCTTTAGAATCTTCTGATAGGCTAATTGACATAATTTGAGTCAATTGGAGGTGTACCTGTAGATGTATTTCATGGCCTGCCTTCAAACTCAGTGCCTCTTTGCTTGAGATCATGGGATTTTCAAAAGAAATCAGCCAAGACCTCAGATATAAAATGTCAACCTCAGAAGGACACTGCAGGGCAAATCGTTTTGTAATTTGAAGTGGTCCTAATATTCCCTGACCGGGAATCGAACCCGGGCCGCGGCGGTGAGAGCGCCGAATCCTAACCACTAGACCACCAGGGAAGGATACTGCAGTGCAAATTGGTCCACAATTTGAAATGGTACATACAGTGGGTCAGAAGTTTACAAACACTAGTTTGGCTGTGCCTTTAAACAACTTGGACAATGACCAAAAATGATGTCCTGGCTTTAGAATCTTCTGATAGGCTAATTGACATAATTTGAGTCAATTGGAGGTGTACCTGTAGATGTATTTCATGGCCTGCCTTCAAACTCAGTGCCTCTTTGCTTGAGATCATGGGATTTTCAAAAGAAATCAGCCAAGACCTCAGATATAAAATGTAGACCTCAGAAGGACACTGCAGGGCAAATCGTTTTGTAATTTGAAGTGGTACTGATATTCCCTGACCGGGAATCGAACCCGGGCCGCGGCGGTGAGAGCGCCGAATCCTAACCACTAGACAACCAGGGAAGGATACTGCAATTCAAATTGTTTCACAATTTGAAATGGTACATACAGTTGAAGTCTGAAGTTTACATACACTTAGGTTGGAGTCATTAAAACTCGTTTGTCAACCATTCCACACATTTCTTGTTAACAAACTATAGTTTTGCAAGTCGGTTAGGACATCTACTTTGTGCATGACACAAGTAATTTTTCCAAAATTTGTTTACAGACAGATTATTTCACTTATAATTCAGTGTATCACAAATCCAGTGGGTCAGAAGTTTACAAACACTAGGTTGGCTGTGCCTTTAAACAACTTGGACAATGACCAAAAATGATGTCCTGGCTTTAGAATCTTCTGATAGGCTAATTGACATAATTTGAGTCAATTGGAGGTGTACCTGTAGATGTATTTCATGGCCTGCCTTCAAACTCAGTGCCTCTTTGCTTGAGATCATGGGATTTTCAAAAGAAATCAGCCAAGACCTCAGATATAAAATGTAGACCTCAGAAGGACACTGCAGGGCAAATCGTTCTGTAATTTGAAGTGATACTGATATTCCCTGACCGGGAATCGAACCCGGGTCGCGGCGGTGAGAGCGCCGAATCCTAACCACTAGACAACCAGGGAAGGATACTGCAATTCAAATTGTTTCACAATTTGAAATGGTACATACAGTTGAAGTCTGAAGTTTACATACACTTAGGTTGGAGTCATTAAAACTCGTTTGTCAACCATTCCACACATTTCTTGTTAACAAACTACAGTTTTGGCAAGTCGGTTAGGACATCTACTTTGTGCATGACACAAGTAATTTTTCCAAAATTTGTTTACAGACATATTATTTCACTTATAATTCAGTGTATCACAAATCCAGTGGGTCAGAAGTTTACAAACACTAGGTTGGCTGTGCCTTTATACAACTTGGACAATGACCAAAAATGATGTCCTGGCTTTAGAATCTTCTGATAGGCTAATTGACATAATTTGAGTCAATTGGAGGTGTACCTGTAGATGTATTTCATGGCCTGCCTTCAAACTCAGTGCCTCTTTGCTTGAGATCATGGGATTTTCAAAAGAAATCAGCCAAGACCTCAGAAATAAAATGTTGACCTCAGAAGGACACTGCAGGGCAAATCATTTTGTAATTTGAAGTGGTACTGAAATTCCCTGACCGGGAATCGAACCGTGGCCGCGGCGGTGAGAGCGCCGAATTCTAACCACTATACAACCAGGGAAGGATACTGCAATTCAAATTGTTTCACAATTTGAAATGGTACATACAGTTGAAGTCTGAAGTTTACATACACTTAGGTTGGAGTCATTAAAACTCGTTTGTCAACCATTCCACACATTTCTTGTTAACAAACTATAGTTTTGGCAAGTCGGTTAGGACATCTACTTTGTGCATGACACAAGTAATTTTTCCAAAATTTGTTTACAGACAGATTATTTCACTTATAATTCAGTGTATCACAAATCCAGTGGGTCAGAAGTTTACAAACACTAGGTTGGCTGTGCCTTTAAACAACTTGGACAATGACCAAAAATGATGTCCTGGCTTTAGAATCTTCTGATAGGCTAATTGACATAATTTGAGTCAATTGGAGGTGTACCTGTAGATGTATTTCATGGCCTGCCTTCAAACTCAGTGCCTCTTTGCTTGAGATCATGGGATTTTCAAAAGAAATCAGCCAAGACCTCAGATATAAAATGTCAACCTCAGAAGGACACTGCAGGGCAAATTGTTTTGTAATTTGAAGTGGTACTGATATTCCCTGACCGGGAATCGAACCCGGGCCGCGGCGGTGAGAGCGCCGAATCCTAACCACTAGACCACCAGGGAAGGATACTGCAGTGCAAATTGGCCCACAATTTGAAATGGTACATACAGTGGGTCAGAAGTTTACAAACACTAGTTTGGCTGTGCCTTTAAACAACTTGGACAATGACCAAAAATGATGTCCTGGCTTTAGAATCTTCTGATAGGCTAATTGACATAATTTGAGTCAATTGGAGGTGTACCTGTAGATGTATTTCATGGCCTGCCTTCAAACTCAGTGCCTCTTTGCTTGAGATCATGGGATTTTCAAAAGATATCAGCCAAGACCTCAGATATAAAATGTCAACCTCAGAAGGACACTGCAGGGCAAATTGTTTTGTAATTTGAAGTGGTACTGATATTCCCTGACCGGGAATCGAACCCGGGCCGCGGCGGTGAGAGCGCCGAATCCTAACCACTAGACCACCAGGGAAGGATACTGCAGTGCAAATTGGCCCACAATTTGAAATGGTACATACAGTGGGTCAGAAGTTTACAAACACTAGTTTGGCTGTGCCTTTAAACAACTTGGACAATGACCAAAAATGATGTCCTGGCTTTAGAATCTTCTGATAGGCTAATTGACATAATTTGAGTCAATTGGAGGTGTACCTGTAGATGTATTTCATGGCCTGCCTTCAAACTCAGTGCCTCTTTGCTTGAGATCATGGGATTTTCAAAAGATATCAGCCAAGACCTCAGATATAAAATGTAGACCTCAGAAGGACACTGCAGGGCAAATCGTTTTGTAATTTGAAGTGATACTGATATTCCCTGACCGGGAATCGAACCCGGGCCGCGGCGGTGAGAGCGCCGAATCCTAACCACTAGACAACCAGGGAAGGATACTGAAATTCAAATTGTTTCACAATTTGAAATGGTACATACAGTTGAAGTCTGAAGTTTACATACACTTAGGTTGGAGTCATTAAAACTCGTTTGTCAACCATTCCACACATTTCTTGTTAACAAACTATAGTTTTGGCAAGTCGGTTAGGACATCTACTTTGTGCATGACACAAGTAATTTTTCCAAAATTTGTTTACAGACAGATTATTTCACTTATAATTCAGTGTATCTCAAATCCAGTGGGTCAGAAGTTTACAAACACTAGGTTGGCTGTGCCTTTAAACAACTTGGACAATGACCAAAAATGATGTCCTGGCTTTAGAATCTTCTGATAGGCTAATTGACATAATTTGAGTCAATTGGAGGTGTACCTGTAGATGTATTTCATGGCCTGCCTTCAAACTCAGTGCCTCTTTGCTTGAGATCATGGGATTTTCAAAAGAAATCAGCCAAGACCTCAGATATAAAATGTAGACCTCAGAAGGACACTGCAGGGCAAATCGTTTTGTAATTTGAAGTGATACTGATATTCCCTGACCGGGAATCGAACCCGGGCCGCGGCGGTGAGAGCGCCGAATCCTAACCACTAGACAACCAGGGAAGGATACTGCAATTCAAATTGTTTCACAATTTGAAATGGTACATACAGTTGAAGTCTGAAGTTTACATACACTTAGGTTGGAGTCATTAAAACTCGTTTGTCAACCATTCCACACATTTCTTGTTAACAAACTATAGTTTTGGCAAGTCGGTTAGGACATCTACTTTGTGCATGACACAAGTAATTTTTCCAAAATTTGTTTACAGACAGATTATTTCACTTATAATTCAGTGTATCACAAATCCAGTGGGTCAGAAGTTTACAAACACTAGGTTGGCTGTGCCTTTAAACAACTTGGACAATGACCAAAAATGATGTCCTGGCTTTAGAATCTTCTGATAGGCTAATTGACATAATTTGAGTCAATTGGAGGTGTACCTGTAGATGTATTTCATGGCCTGCCTTCAAACTCAGTGCCTCTTTGCTTGAGATCATGGGATTTTCAAAAGAAATCAGCCAAGACCTCAGAAATAAAATGTTGACCTCAGAAGGACACTGCAGGGCAAATCATTTTGTAATTTGAAGTGGTACTGAAATTCCCTGACCGGGAATCGAACCGTGGCCGCGAGAGCGCCGAATCCTAACCACTAGACAACCAGGGAAGGATACTGCAATTCAAATTGTTTCACAATTTGAAATGGTACATACAGTTGAAGTCTGAAGTTTCCATACACTTAGGTTGGAGTCATTAAAACTCGTTTGTCAACCATTCCACACATTTCTTGTTAACAAACTATAGTTTTGGCAAGTCGGTTAGGACATCTACTTTGTGCATGACACAAGTAATTTTTCCAAAATTTGTTTACAGACAGATTATTTCACTTATAATTCAGTGTATCACAAATCCAGTGGGTCAGAAGTTTACAAACACTAGGTTGGCTGTGCCTTTAAACAACTTGGACAATGACCAAAAATGATGTCCTGGCTTTAGAATCTTCTGATAGGCTAATTGACATAATTTGAGTCAATTGGAGGTGTACCTGTAGATGTATTTCATGGCCTGCCTTCAAACTCAGTGCCTCTTTGCTTGAGATCATGGGATTTTCAAAAGAAATCAGCCAAGACCTCAGATATAAAATGTCAACCTCAGAAGGACACTGCAGGGCAAATCGTTTTGTAATTTGAAGTGGTACTGATATTCCCTGACCGGGAATCGAACCCGGGCCGCGGCGGTGAGAGCGCCGAATCCTAACCACTAGACCACCAGGGAAGGATACTGCAGTGCAAATTGGCCCACAATTTGAAATGGTACATACAGTGGGTCAGAAGTTTACAAACACTAGTTTGGCTGTGCCTTTAAACAACTTGGACAATGACCAAAAATGATGTCCTGGCTTTAGAATCTTCTGATAGGCTAATTGACATAATTTGAGTCAATTGGAGGTGTACCTGTAGATGTATTTCATGGCCTGCCTTCAAACTCAGTGCCTCTTTGCTTGAGATCATGGGATTTTCAAAAGATATCAGCCAAGACCTCAGATATAAAATGTAGACCTCAGAAGGACACTGCAGGGCAAATCGTTTTGTAATTTGAAGTGATACTGATATTCCCTGACCGGGAATCGAACCCGGGCCGCGGCGGTGAGAGCGCCGAATCCTAACCACTAGACAACCAGGGAAGGATACTGAAATTCAAATTGTTTCACAATTTGAAATGGTACATACAGTTGAAGTCTGAAGTTTACATACACTTAGGTTGGAGTCATTAAAACTCGTTTGTCAACCATTCCACACATTTCTTGTTAACAAACTATAGTTTTGGCAAGTCGGTTAGGACATCTACTTTGTGCATGACACAAGTAATTTTTCCAAAATTTGTTTACAGACAGATTATTTCACTTATAATTCAGTGTATCTCAAATCCAGTGGGTCAGAAGTTTACAAACACTAGGTTGGCTGTGCCTTTAAACAACTTGGACAATGACCAAAAATGATGTCCTGGCTTTAGAATCTTCTGATAGGCTAATTGACATAATTTGAGTCAATTGGAGGTGTACCTGTAGATGTATTTCATGGCCTGCCTTCAAACTCAGTGCCTCTTTGCTTGAGATCATGGGATTTTCAAAAGAAATCAGCCAAGACCTCAGATATAAAATGTAGACCTCAGAAGGACACTGCAGGGCAAATCGTTTTGTAATTTGAAGTGATACTGATATTCCCTGACCGGGAATCGAACCCGGGCCGCGGCGGTGAGAGCGCCGAATCCTAACCACTAGACAACCAGGGAAGGATACTGCAATTCAAATTGTTTCACAATTTGAAATGGTACATACAGTTGAAGTCTGAAGTTTACATACACTTAGGTTGGAGTCATTAAAACTCGTTTGTCAACCATTCCACACATTTCTTGTTAACAAACTATAGTTTTGGCAAGTCGGTTAGGACATCTACTTTGTGCATGACACAAGTAATTTTTCCAAAATTTGTTTACAGACAGATTATTTCACTTATAATTCAGTGTATCACAAATCCAGTGGGTCAGAAGTTTACAAACACTAGGTTGGCTGTGCCTTTAAACAACTTGGACAATGACCAAAAATGATGTCCTGGCTTTAGAATCTTCTGATAGGCTAATTGACATAATTTGAGTCAATTGGAGGTGTACCTGTAGATGTATTTCATGGCCTGCCTTCAAACTCAGTGCCTCTTTGCTTGAGATCATGGGATTTTCAAAAGAAATCAGCCAAGACCTCAGAAATAAAATGTTGACCTCAGAAGGACACTGCAGGGCAAATCATTTTGTAATTTGAAGTGGTACTGAAATTCCCTGACCGGGAATCGAACCGTGGCCGCGAGAGCGCCGAATCCTAACCACTAGACAACCAGGGAAGGATACTGCAATTCAAATTGTTTCACAATTTGAAATGGTACATACAGTTGAAGTCTGAAGTTTCCATACACTTAGGTTGGAGTCATTAAAACTCGTTTGTCAACCATTCCACACATTTCTTGTTAACAAACTATAGTTTTGGCAAGTCGGTTAGGACATCTACTTTGTGCATGACACAAGTAATTTTTCCAAAATTTGTTTACAGACAGATTATTTCACTTATAATTCAGTGTATCACAAATCCAGTGGGTCAGAAGTTTACAAACACTAGGTTGGCTGTGCCTTTAAACAACTTGGACAATGACCAAAAATGATGTCCTGGCTTTAGAATCTTCTGATAGGCTAATTGACATAATTTGAGTCAATTGGAGGTGTACCTGTAGATGTATTTCATGGCCTGCCTTCAAACTCAGTGCCTCTTTGCTTGAGATCATGGGATTTTCAAAAGAAATCAGCCAAGACCTCAGATATAAAATGTCAACCTCAGAAGGACACTGCAGGGCAAATCGTTTTGTAATTTGAAGTGGTCCTAATATTCCCTGACCGGGAATCGAACCCGGGCCGCGGCGGTGAGAGCGCCGAATCCTAACCACTAGACCACCAGGGAAGGATACTGCAGTGCAAATTGGTCCACAATTTGAAATGGTACATACAGTGGGTCAGAAGTTTACAAACACTAGTTTGGCTGTGCCTTTAAACAACTTGGACAATGACCAAAAATGATGTCCTGGCTTTAGAATCTTCTGATAGGCTAATTGACATAATTTGAGTCAATTGGAGGTGTACCTGTAGATGTATTTCATGGCCTGCCTTCAAACTCAGTGCCTCTTTGCTTGAGATCATGGGATTTTCAAAAGAAATCAGCCAAGACCTCAGATATAAAATGTAGACCTCAGAAGGACACTGCAGGGCAAATCGTTTTGTAATTTGAAGTGGTACTGATATTCCCTGACCGGGAATCGAACCCGGGCCGCGGCGGTGAGAGCGCCGAATCCTAACCACTAGACAACCAGGGAAGGATACTGCAATTCAAATTGTTTCACAATTTGAAATGGTACATACAGTTGAAGTCTGAAGTTTACATACACTTAGGTTGGAGTCATTAAAACTCGTTTGTCAACCATTCCACACATTTCTTGTTAACAAACTATAGTTTTGCAAGTCGGTTAGGACATCTACTTTGTGCATGACACAAGTAATTTTTCCAAAATTTGTTTACAGACAGATTATTTCACTTATAATTCAGTGTATCACAAATCCAGTGGGTCAGAAGTTTACAAACACTAGGTTGGCTGTGCCTTTAAACAACTTGGACAATGACCAAAAATGATGTCCTGGCTTTAGAATCTTCTGATAGGCTAATTGACATAATTTGAGTCAATTGGAGGTGTACCTGTAGATGTATTTCATGGCCTGCCTTCAAACTCAGTGCCTCTTTGCTTGAGATCATGGGATTTTCAAAAGAAATCAGCCAAGACCTCAGATATAAAATGTAGACCTCAGAAGGACACTGCAGGGCAAATCGTTCTGTAATTTGAAGTGATACTGATATTCCCTGACCGGGAATCGAACCCGGGCCGCGGCGGTGAGAGCGCCGAATCCTAACCACTAGACAACCAGGGAAGGATACTGCAATTCAAATTGTTTCACAATTTGAAATGGTACATACAGTTGAAGTCTGAAGTTTACATACACTTAGGTTGGAGTCATTAAAACTCGTTTGTCAACCATTCCACACATTTCTTGTTAACAAACTACAGTTTTGGCAAGTCGGTTAGGACATCTACTTTGTGCATGACACAAGTAATTTTTCCAAAATTTGTTTACAGACATATTATTTCACTTATAATTCAGTGTATCACAAATCCAGTGGGTCAGAAGTTTACAAACACTAGGTTGGCTGTGCCTTTATACAACTTGGACAATGACCAAAAATGATGTCCTGGCTTTAGAATCTTCTGATAGGCTAATTGACATAATTTGAGTCAATTGGAGGTGTACCTGTAGATGTATTTCATGGCCTGCCTTCAAACTCAGTGCCTCTTTGCTTGAGATCATGGGATTTTCAAAAGAAATCAGCCAAGACCTCAGAAATAAAATGTTGACCTCAGAAGGACACTGCAGGGCAAATCATTTTGTAATTTGAAGTGGTACTGAAATTCCCTGACCGGGAATCGAACCGTGGCCGCGGCGGTGAGAGCGCCGAATCCTAACCACTAGACAACCAGGGAAGGATACTGCAATTCAAATTGTTTCACAATTTGAAATGGTACATACAGTTGAAGTCTGAAGTTTACATACACTTAGGTTGGAGTCATTAAAACTCGTTTGTCAACCATTCCACACATTTCTTGTTAACAAACTATAGTTTTGGCAAGTCGGTTAGGACATCTACTTTGTGCATGACACAAGTAATTTTTCCAAAATTTGTTTACAGACAGATTATTTCACTTATAATTCAGTGTATCACAAATCCAGTGGGTCAGAAGTTTACAAACACTAGGTTGGCTGTGCCTTTAAACAACTTGGACAATGACCAAAAATGATGTCCTGGCTTTAGAATCTTCTGATAGGCTAATTGACATAATTTGAGTCAATTGGAGGTGTACCTGTAGATGTATTTCATGGCCTGCCTTCAAACTCAGTGCCTCTTTGCTTGAGATCATGGGATTTTCAAAAGAAATCAGCCAAGACCTCAGATATAAAATGTCAACCTCAGAAGGACACTGCAGGGCAAATTGTTTTGTAATTTGAAGTGGTACTGATATTCCCTGACCGGGAATCGAACCCGGGCTGCGGCGGTGAGAGCGCCGAATCCTAACCACTAGACCACCAGGGAAGGATACTGCAGTGCAAATTGGCCCACAATTTGAAATGGTACATACAGTGGGTCAGAAGTTTACAAACACTAGTTTGGCTGTGCCTTTAAACAACTTGGACAATGACCAAAAATGATGTCCTGGCTTTAGAATCTTCTGATAGGCTAATTGACATAATTTGAGTCAATTGGAGGTGTACCTGTAGATGTATTTCATGGCCTGCCTTCAAACTCAGTGCCTCTTTGCTTGAGATCATGGGATTTTCAAAAGATATCAGCCAAGACCTCAGATATAAAATGTAGACCTCAGAAGGACACTGCAGGGCAAATCGTTTTGTAATTTGAAGTGATACTGATATTCCCTGACCGGGAATCGAACCCGGGCCGCGGCGGTGAGAGCGCCGAATCCTAACCACTAGACAACCAGGGAAGGATTCTGAAATTCAAATTGTTTCACAATTTGAAATGGTACATACAGTTGAAGTCTGAAGTTTACATACACTTAGGTTGGAGTCATTAAAACTCGTTTGTCAACCATTCCACACATTTCTTGTTAACAAACTATAGTTTTGGCAAGTCGGTTAGGACATCTACTTTGTGCATGACACAAGTAATTTTTCCAAAATTTGTTTACAGACAGATTATTTCACTTATAATTCAGTGTATCTCAAATCCAGTGGGTCAGAAGTTTACAAACACTAGGTTGGCTGTGCCTTTAAACAACTTGGACAATGACCAAAAATGATGTCCTGGCTTTAGAATCTTCTGATAGGCTAATTGACATAATTTGAGTCAATTGGAGGTGTACCTGTAGATGTATTTCATGGCCTGCCTTCAAACTCAGTGCCTCTTTGCTTGAGATCATGGGATTTTCAAAAGAAATCAGCCAAGACCTCAGATATAAAATGTAGACCTCAGAAGGACACTGCAGGGCAAATCGTTTTGTAATTTGAAGTGATACTGATATTCCCTGACCGGGAATCGAACCCGGGCCGCGGCGGTGAGAGCGCCGAATCCTAACCACTAGACAACCAGGGAAGGATACTGCAATTCAAATTGTTTCACAATTTGAAATGGTACATACAGTTGAAGTCTGAAGTTTACATACACTTAGGTTGGAGTCATTAAAACTCGTTTGTCAACCATTCCACACATTTCTTGTTAACAAACTATAGTTTTGGCAAGTCGGTTAGGACATCTACTTTGTGCATGACACAAGTAATTTTTCCAAAATTTGTTTACAGACAGATTATTTCACTTATAATTCAGTGTATCACAAATCCAGTGGGTCAGAAGTTTACAAACACTAGGTTGGCTGTGCCTTTAAACAACTTGGACAATGACCAAAAATGATGTCCTGGCTTTAGAATCTTCTGATAGGCTAATTGACATAATTTGAGTCAATTGGAGGTGTACCTGTAGATGTATTTCATGGCCTGCCTTCAAACTCAGTGCCTCTTTGCTTGAGATCATGGGATTTTCAAAAGAAATCAGCCAAGACCTCAGAAATAAAATGTTGACCTCAGAAGGACACTGCAGGGCAAATCATTTTGTAATTTGAAGTGGTACTGAAATTCCCTGACCGGGAATCGAACCGTGGCCGCGGCGGTGAGAGCGCCGAATCCTAACCACTAGACAACCAGGGAAGGATACTGCAATTCAAATTGTTTCACAATTTGAAATGGTACATACAGTTGAAGTCTGAAGTTTACATACACTTAGGTTGGAGTCATTAAAACTCGTTTGTCAACCATTCCACACATTTCTTGTTAACAAACTATAGTTTTGGCAAGTCGGTTAGGACATCTACTTTGTGCATGACACAAGTAATTTTTCCAAAATTTGTTTACAGACAGATTATTTCACTTATAATTCAGTGTATCACAAATCCAGTGGGTCAGAAGTTTACAAACACTAGGTTGGCTGTGCCTTTAAACAACTTGGACAATGACCAAAAATGATGTCCTGGCTTTAGAATCTTCTGATAGGCTAATTGACATAATTTGAGTCAATTGGAGGTGTACCTGTAGATGTATTTCATGGCCTGCCTTCAAACTCAGTGCCTCTTTGCTTGAGATCATGGGATTTTCAAAAGAAATCAGCCAAGACCTCAGATATAAAATGTAGACCTCAGAAGGACACTGCAGGGCAAATCGTTTTGTAATTTGAAGTGATACTGATATTCCCTGACCGGGAATCGAACCCGGGCCGCGGCGGTGAGAGCGCCGAATCCTAACCACTAGACCACCAGGGAAGGATACTGCAGTGCAAATTGGTCCACAATTTGAAATGGTACATACAGTGGGTCAGAAGTTTACAAACACTAGTTTGGCTGTGCCTTTAAACAACTTGGACAATGACCAAAAATGATGTCCTGGCTTTAGAATCTTCTGATAGGCTAATTGACATAATTTGAGTCAATTGGAGGTGTACCTGTAGATGTATTTCATGGCCTGCCTTCAAACTCAGTGCCTCTTTGCTTGAGATCATGGGATTTTCAAAAGAAATCAGCCAAGACCTCAGATATAAAATGTAGACCTCAGAAGGACACTGCAGGGCAAATCGTTTTGTAATTTGAAGTGATACTGATATTCCCTGACCGGGAATCGAACCCGGGCCGCGGCGGTGAGAGCGCCGAATCCTAACCACTAGACAACCAGGGAAGGATACTGCAATTCAAATTGTTTCACAATTTGAAATGGTACATACAGTTGAAGTCTGAAGTTTACATACACTTAGGTTGGAGTCATTAAAACTCGTTTGTCAACCATTCCACACATTTCTTGTTAACAAACTATAGTTTTGGCAAGTCGGTTAGGACATCTACTTTGTGCATGACACAAGTAATTTTTCCAAAATTTGTTTACAGACAGATTATTTCACTTATAATTCAGTGTATCACAAATCCAGTGGGTCAGAAGTTTACAAACACTAGGTTGGCTGTGCCTTTAAACAACTTGGACAATGACCAAAAATGATGTCCTGGCTTTAGAATCTTCTGATAGGCTAATTGACATAATTTGAGTCATTTGGAGGTGTACCTGTAGATGTATTTCATGGCCTGCCTTCAAACTCAGTGCCTCTTTGCTTGAGATCATGGGATTTTCAAAAGAAATCAGCCAAGACCTCAGAAATAAAATGTAGACCTCAGAAGGACACTGCAGGGCAAATCATTTTGTAATTTGAAGTGGTACTGAAATTCCCTGACCGGGAATCGAACCGTGGCCGCGGCGGTGAGAGCGCCGAATCCTAACCACTAGACAACCAGGGAAGGATACTGCAATTCAAATTGTTTCACAATTTGAAATGGTACATACAGTTGAAGTCTGAAGTTTACATACACTTAGGTTGGAGTCATTAAAACTCGTTTGTCAACCATTCCACACATTTCTTGTTAACAAACTATAGTTTTGGCAAGTCGGTTAGGACATCTACTTTGTGCATGACACAAGTAATTTTTCCAAAATTTGTTTACAGACAGATTATTTCACTTATAATTCAGTGTATCACAAATCCAGTGGGTCAGAAGTTTACAAACACTAGGTTGGCTGTGCCTTTAAACAACTTGGACAATGACCAAAAATGATGTCCTGGCTTTAGAATCTTCTGATAGGCTAATTGACATAATTTGAGTCAATTGGAGGTGTACCTGTAGATGTATTTCATGGCCTGCCTTCAAACTCAGTGCCTCTTTGCTTGAGATCATGGGATTTTCAAAAGAAATCAGCCAAGACCTCAGATATAAAATGTAGACCTCAGAAGGACACTGCAGGGCAAATCGTTTTGTAATTTGAAGTGATACTGATATTCCCTGACCGGGAATCGAACCCGGGCCGCGGCGGTGAGAGCGCCGAATCCTAACCACTAGACCACCAGGGAAGGATACTGCAGTGCAAATTGGTCCACAATTTGAAATGGTACATACAGTGGGTCAGAAGTTTACAAACACTAGTTTGGCTGTGCCTTTAAACAACTTGGACAATGACCAAAAATGATGTCCTGGCTTTAGAATCTTCTGATAGGCTAATTGACATAATTTGAGTCAATTGGAGGTGTACCTGTAGATGTATTTCATGGCCTGCCTTCAAACTCAGTGCCTCTTTGCTTGAGATCATGGGATTTTCAAAAGAAATCAGCCAAGACCTCAGATATAAAATGTAGACCTCAGAAGGACACTGCAGGGCAAATCGTTTTGTAATTTGAAGTGATACTGATATTCCCTGACCGGGAATCGAACCCGGGCCGCGGCGGTGAGAGCGCCGAATCCTAACCACTAGACAACCAGGGAAGGATACTGCAATTCAAATTGTTTCACAATTTGAAATGGTACATACAGTTGAAGTCTGAAGTTTACATACACTTAGGTTGGAGTCATTAAAACTCGTTTGTCAACCATTCCACACATTTCTTGTTAACAAACTATAGTTTTGGCAAGTCGGTTAGGACATCTACTTTGTGCATGACACAAGTAATTTTTCCAAAATTTGTTTACAGACAGATTATTTCACTTATAATTCAGTGTATCACAAATCCAGTGGGTCAGAAGTTTACAAACACTAGGTTGGCTGTGCCTTTAAACAACTTGGACAATGACCAAAAATGATGTCCTGGCTTTAGAATCTTCTGATAGGCTAATTGACATAATTTGAGTCATTTGGAGGTGTACCTGTAGATGTATTTCATGGCCTGCCTTCAAACTCAGTGCCTCTTTGCTTGAGATCATGGGATTTTCAAAAGAAATCAGCCAAGACCTCAGAAATAAAATGTAGACCTCAGAAGGACACCGCAGGGCAAATCGTTTTGTAAATTGAAGTGGTACTGATATTCCCTGACCGGGAATCGAACCCGGGCCGCGGCGGTGAGAGCGCCGAATCCTAACCACTAGACCACCAGGGAAGGATACTGCAGTGCAAATTGGTCCACAATTTGAAATGGTACATACAGTGGGTCAGAAGTTTACAAACACTAGTTTGACTGTGCCTTTAAACAACTTGGACAATGACCAAAAATGATGTCCTGGCTTTAGAATCTTCTGATAGGCTAATTGACATAATTTGAGTCAATTGGAGGTGTACCTGTAGATGTATTTCATGGCCTGCCTTCAAACTCAGTGCCTCTTTGCTTGAGATCATGGGATTTTCAAAAGAAATCAGCCAAGACCTCAGATATAAAATGTCAACCTCAGAAGGACACTGCAGGGAAAATCGTTTTGTAATTTGAATTGGTACTGATATTCCCTGACAGGGAATCGAACCCGGGCCGCGGCGGTGAGAGTGCCGAATTCTAACCACTAGGCCACCAGGGAAGGATACTGCAGTGCAAATTGGTCCACAATTTGAAATGGTACATACAGTGGGTCAGAAGTTTACAAACACTAGTTTGGCTGTGCCTTTAAACAACTTGGACAATGACCAAAAATGATGTCCTGGCTTTAGAATCTTCTGATAGGCTAATTGACATAATTTGAGTCAATTGGAGGTGTACCTGTAGATGTATTTCATGGCCTGCCTTCAAACTCAGTGCCTCTTTGCTTGAGATCATGGGATTTTCAAAAGAAATCAGCCAAGACCTCAGAAATAAAATGTAGACCTCAGAAGGACACCGCAGGGCAAATCGTTTTGTAACTTGAAGTGGTACTGATATTCCCTGACAGGGAATCGAACCCGGGCCACGGCGGTGAGAGCGCCGAATCCTAACCACTAGACAACCAGGGAAGAATACTGCAATTCAAATTGTTTCACAATTTGAAATGGTACATACAGTTGAAGTCTGAAGTTTACATACACTTAGGTTGGAGTCATTAAAACTCGTTTGTCAACCATTCCACACATTTCTTGTTAACAAACTATAGTTTTGGCAAGTCGGTTAGGACATCTACTTTGTGCATGACACAAGTAATTTTTCCAAAATTTGTTTACAGACATATTATTTCACTTATAATTCAGTGTATCACAAATCCAGTGGGTCAGAAGTTTACAAACACTAGGTTGGCTGTGCCTTTAAACAACTTGGACAATGACCAAAAATGATGTCCTGGCTTTAGAATCTTCTGATAGGCTAATTGACATAATTTGAGTCAATTGGAGGTGTACCTGTAGATGTATTTCATGGCCTGCCTTCAAACTCAGTGCCTCTTTGCTTGAGATCATGGGATTTTCAAAAGAAATCAGCCAAGACCTCAGAAATAAAATGTTGACCTCAGAAGGACACTGCAGGGCAAATCATTTTGTAATTTGAAGTGGTACTGAAATTCCCTGACCGGGAATCGAACCGTGGCCGCGGCGGTGAGAGCGCCGAATCCTAACCACTAGACCACCAGGGAAGGATACTGCAATTCAAATTGTTTCACAATTTGAAATGGTACATACAGTTGAAGTCTGAAGTTTACATACACTTAGGTTGGAGTCATTAAAACTCGTTTGTCAACCATTCCACACATTTCTTGTTAACAAACTATAGTTTTGGCAAGTCGGTTAGGACATCTACTTTGTGCATGACACAAGTAATTTTTCCAAAATTTGTTTACAGACAGATTATTTCACTTATAATTCAGTGTATCACAAATCCAGTGGGTCAGAAGTTTACAAACACTAGGTTGGCTGTGCCTTTAAACAACTTGGACAATGACCAAAAATGATGTCCTGGCTTTAGAATCTTCTGATAGGCTAATTGACATAATTTGAGTGAATTGGAGGTGTACCTGTAGATGTATTTCATGGCCTGCCTTCAAACTCAGTGCCTCTTTGCTTGAGATCATGGGATTTTCAAAAGAAATCAGCCAAGACCTCAGATATAAAATGTCAACCTCAGAAGGACACTGCAGGGCAAATTGTTTTGTAATTTGAAGTGGTACTGATATTCCCTGACCGGGAATCGAACCCGGGCCGCGGCGGTGAGAGCGCCGAATCCTAACCACTAGACCACCAGGGAAGGATACTGCAGTGCAAATTGGCCCACAATTTGAAATGGTACATACAGTGGGTCAGAAGTTTACAAACACTAGTTTGGCTGTGCCTTTAAACAACTTGGACAATGACCAAAAATGATGTCCTGGCTTTAGAATCTTCTGATAGGCTAATTGACATAATTTGAGTCAATTGGAGGTGTACCTGTAGATGTATTTCATGGCCTGCCTTCAAACTCAGTGCCTCTTTGCTTGAGATCATGGGATTTTCAAAAGATATCAGCCAAGACCTCAGATATAAAATGTAGACCTCAGAAGGACACTGCAGGGCAAATCGTTTTGTAATTTGAAGTGATACTGATATTCCCTGACCGGGAATCGAACCCGGGCCGCGGCGGTGAGAGCGCCGAATCCTAACCACTAGACAACCAGGGAAGGATACTGAAATTCAAATTGTTTCACAATTTGAAATGGTACATACAGTTGAAGTCTGAAGTTTACATACACTTAGGTTGGAGTCATTAAAACTCGTTTGTCAACCATTCCACACATTTCTTGTTAACAAACTATAGTTTTGGCAAGTCGGTTAGGACATCTACTTTGTGCATGACACAAGTAATTTTTCCAAAATTTGTTTACAGACAGATTATTTCACTTATAATTCAGTGTATCTCAAATCCAGTGGGTCAGAAGTTTACAAACACTAGGTTGGCTGTGCCTTTAAACAACTTGGACAATGACCAAAAATGATGTCCTGGCTTTAGAATCTTCTGATAGGCTAATTGACATAATTTGAGTCAATTGGAGGTGTACCTGTAGATGTATTTCATGGCCTGCCTTCAAACTCAGTGCCTCTTTGCTTGAGATCATGGGATTTTCAAAAGAAATCAGCCAAGACCTCAGATATAAAATGTAGACCTCAGAAGGACACTGCAGGGCAAATCGTTTTGTAATTTGAAGTGATACTGATACTCCCTGACCGGGAATCGAACCCGGGCCGCGGCGGTGAGAGCACCGAATCCTAACCACTAGACAACCAGGGAATTATACTGCAATTCAAATTGTTTCACAATTTGAAATGGTACATACAGTTGAAGTCTGAAGTTTACATACACTTAGGTTGGAGTCATTAAAACTCGTTTGTCAACCATTCCACACATTTCTTGTTAACAAACTATAGTTTTGGCAAGTCGGTTAGGACATCTACTTTGTGCATGACACAAGTAATTTTTCCAAAATTTGTTTACAGACAGATTATTTCACTTATAATTCAGTGTATCACAAATCCAGTGGGTCAGAAGTTTACAAACACTAGGTTGGCTGTGCCTTTAAACAACTTGGACAATGACCAAAAATGATGTCCTGGCTTTAGAATCTTCTGATAGGCTAATTGACATAATTTGAGTCAATTGGAGGTGTACCTGTAGATGTATTTCATGGCCTGCCTTCAAACTCAGTGCCTCTTTGCTTGAGATCATGGGATTTTCAAAAGAAATCAGCCAAGACCTCAGAAATAAAATGTTGACCTCAGAAGGACACTGCAGGGCAAATCATTTTGTAATTTGAAGTGGTACTGAAATTCCCTGACCGGGAATCGAACCGTGGCCGCGGCGGTGAGAGCGCCGAATCCTAACCACTAGACAACCAGGGAAGGATACTGCAATTCAAATTGTTTCACAATTTGAAATGGTACATACAGTTGAAGTCTGAAGTTTACATACACTTAGGTTGGAGTCATTAAAACTCGTTTGTCAACCATTCCACACATTTCTTGTTAACAAACTATAGTTTTGGCAAGTCGGTTAGGACATCTACTTTGTGCATGACACAAGTAATTTTTCCAAAATTTGTTTACAGACAGATTATTTCACTTATAATTCAGTGTATCACAAATCCAGTGGGTCAGAAGTTTACAAACACTAGGTTGGCTGTGCCTTTAAACAACTTGGACAATGACCAAAAATGATGTCCTGGCTTTAGAATCTTCTGATAGGCTAATTGACATAATTTGAGTCAATTGGAGGTGTACCTGTAGATGTATTTCATGGCCTGCCTTCAAACTCAGTGCCTCTTTGCTTGAGATCATGGGATTTTCAAAAGAAATCAGCCAAGACCTCAGAAATAAAATGTTGACCTCAGAAGGACACTGCAGGGCAAATCATTTTGTAATTTGAAGTGGTACTGAAATTCCCTGACCGGGAATCGAACCGTGGCCGCGGCGGTGAGAGCACCGAATCCTAACCACTAGACAACCAGGGAAGGATACTGCAATTCAAATTGTTTCACAATTTGAAATGGTACATACAGTTGAAGTCTGAAGTTTACATACACTTAGGTTGGAGTCATTAAAACTCGTTTGTCAACCATTCCACACATTTCTTGTTAACAAACTATAGTTTTGGCAAGTCGGTTAGGACATCTACTTTGTGCATGACACAAGTAATTTTTCCAAAATTTGTTTACAGACAGATTATTTCACTTATAATTCAGTGTATCACAAATCCAGTGGGTCAGAAGTTTACAAACACTAGGTTGGCTGTGCCTTTAAACAACTTGGACAATGACCAAAAATGATGTCCTGGCTTTAGAATCTTCTGATAGGCTAATTGACATAATTTGAGTCAATTGGAGGTGTACCTGTAGATGTATTTCATGGCCTGCCTTCAAACTCAGTGCCTCTTTGCTTGAGATCATGGGATTTTCAAAAGAAATCAGCCAAGACCTCAGATATAAAATGTAGACCTCAGAAGGACACTGCAGGGCAAATCGTTTTGTAATTTGAAGTGATACTGATACTCCCTGACCGGGAATCAAACCCGGGCCGCGGCGGTGAGAGCGCCGAATCCTAACCACTAGACCACCAGGGAAGGATACTGCAGTGCAAATTGGTCCACAATTTGAAATGGTACATACAGTGGGTCAGAAGTTTACAAACACTAGTTTGGCTGTGCCTTTAAACAACTTGGACAATGACCAAAAATGATGTCCTGGCTTTAGAATCTTCTGATAGGCTAATTGACATAATTTGAGTCAATTGGAGGTGTACCTGTAGATGTATTTCATGGCCTGCCTTCAAACTCAGTGCCTCTTTGCTTGAGATCATGGGATTTTCAAAAGAAATCAGCCAAGACCTCAGATATAAAATGTAGACCTCAGAAGGACACTGCAGGGCAAATCGTTTTGTAATTTGAAGTGATACTGATATTCCCTGACCGGGAATCGAACCCGGGCCGCGGCGGTGAGAGCGCCGAATCCTAACCACTAGACAACCAGGGAAGGATACTGCAATTCAAATTGTTTCACAATTTGAAATGGTACATACAGTTGAAGTCTGAAGTTTACATACACTTAGGTTGGAGTCATTAAAACTCGTTTGTCAACCATTCCACACATTTCTTGTTAACAAACTATAGTTTTGGCAAGTCGGTTAGGACATCTACTTTGTGCATGACACAAGTAATTTTTCCAAAATTTGTTTACAGACAGATTATTTCACTTATAATTCAGTGTATCACAAATCCAGTGGGTCAGAAGTTTACAAACACTAGGTTGGCTGTGCCTTTAAACAACTTGGACAATGACCAAAAATGATGTCCTGGCTTTAGAATCTTCTGATAGGCTAATTGACATAATTTGAGTCAATTGGAGGTGTACCTGTAGATGTATTTCATGGCCTGCCTTCAAACTCAGTGCCTCTTTGCTTGAGATCATGGGATTTTCAAAAGAAATCAGCCAAGACCTCAGAAATAAAATGTTGACCTCAGAAGGACACTGCAGGGCAAATCATTTTGTAATTTGAAGTGGTACTGAAATTCCCTGACCGGGAATCGAACCGTGGCCGCGAGAGCGCCGAATCCTAACCACTAGACAACCAGGGAAGGATACTGCAATTCAAATTGGTCCACAATTTGAAATGGTACATACAGTGGGTCAGAAGTTTACAAACACTAGTTTGGCTGTGCCTTTAAACAACTTGGACAATGACCAAAAATGATGTCCTGGCTTTAGAATCTTCTGATAGGCTAATTGACATAATTTGAGTCAATTGGAGGTGTACCTGTAGATGTATTTCATGGCCTGCCTTCAAACTCAGTGCCTCTTTGCTTGAGATCATGGGATTTTCAAAAGAAATCAGCCAAGACCTCAGATATAAAATGTAGACCTCAGAAGGACACTGCAGGGCAAATCGTTTTGTAATTTGAAGTGATACTGATATTCCCTGACCGGGAATCGAACCCGGGCCGCGGCGGTGAGAGCGCCGAATCCTAACCACTAGACCACCAGGGAAGGATACTGCAATTCAAATTGTTTCACAATTTGAAATGGTACATACAGTTGAAGTCTGAAGTTTACATACACTTAGGTTGGAGTCATTAAAACTCGTTTGTCAACCATTCCACACATTTCTTGTTAACAAACTATAGTTTTGGCAAGTCGGTTAGGACATCTACTTTGTGCATGACACAAGTAATTTTTCCAAAATTTGTTTACAGACAGATTATTTCACTTATAATTCAGTGTATCACAAATCCAGTGGGTCAGAAGTTTACAAACACTAGGTTGGCTGTGCCTTTAAACAACTTGGACAATGACCAAAAATGATGTCCTGGCTTTAGAATCTTCTGATAGGCTAATTGACATAATTTGAGTCAATTGGAGGTGTACCTGTAGATGTATTTCATGGCCTGCCTTCAAACTCAGTGCCTCTTTGCTTGAGATCATGGGATTTTCAAAAGAAATCAGCCAAGACCTCAGAAATAAAATGTTGACCTCAGAAGGACACTGCAGGGCAAATCATTTTGTAATTTGAAGTGGTACTGAAATTCCCTGACCGGGAATCGAACCGTGGCCGCGGCGGTGAGAGCGCCGAATCCTAACCACTAGACAACCAGGGAAGGATACTGCAATTCAAATTGTTTCACAATTTGAAATGGTACATACAGTTGAAGTCTGAAGTTTACATACACTTAGGTTGGAGTCATTAAAACTCGTTTGTCAACCATTCCACACATTTCTTGTTAACAAACTATAGTTTTGGCAAGTCGGTTAGGACATCTACTTTGTGCATGACACAAGTAATTTTTCCAAAATTTGTTTACAGACAGATTATTTCACTTATAATTCAGTGTATCACAAATCCAGTGGGTCAGAAGTTTACAAACACTAGGTTGGCTGTGCCTTTAAACAACTTGGACAATGACCAAAAATGATGTCCTGGCTTTAGAATCTTCTGATAGGCTAATTGACATAATTTGAGTCATTTGGAGGTGTACCTGTAGATGTATTTCATGGCCTGCCTTCAAACTCAGTGCCTCTTTGCTTGAGATCATGGGATTTTCAAAAGAAATCAGCCAAGACCTCAGAAATAAAATGTAGACCTCAGAAGGACACCGCAGGGCAAATCGTTTTGTAAATTGAAGTGGTACTGATATTCCCTGACCGGGAATCGAACCCGGGCCGCGGCTGTGAGAGCGCCGAATCCTAACCACTAGACCACCAGGGAAGGATACTGCAGTGCAAATTGGTCCACAATTTGAAATGGTACATACAGTGGGTCAGAAGTTTACAAACACTAGTTTGGCTGTGCCTTTAAACAACTTGGACAATGACCAAAAATGATGTCCTGGCTTTAGAATCTTCTGATAGGCTAATTGACATAATTTGAGTCAATTGGAGGTGTACCTGTAGATGTATTTCATGGCCTGCCTTCAAACTCAGTGCCTCTTTGCTTGAGATCATGGGATTTTCAAAAGAAATCAGCCAAGACCTCAGATATAAAATGTCAACCTCAGAAGGACACTGCAGGGAAAATCGTTTTGTAATTTGAATTGGTACTGATATTCCCTGACAGGGAATCGAACCCGGGCAGCGGCGGTGAGAGTGCCGAATTCTAACCACTAGACCACCAGGGAAGGATACTGCAGTGCAAATTGGTCCACAATTTGAAATGGTACATACAGTGGGTCAGAAGTTTACAAACACTAGTTTGGCTGTGCCTTTAAACAACTTGGACAATGACCAAAAATGATGTCCTGGCTTTAGAATCTTCTGATAGGCTAATTGACATAATTTGAGTCAATTGGAGGTGTACCTGTAGATGTATTTCATGGCCTGCCTTCAAACTCAGTGCCTCTTTGCTTGAGATCATGGGATTTTCAAAAGAAATCAGCCAAGACCTCAGATATAAAATGTCAACCTCAGAAGGACACTGCAGGGCAAATTGTTTTGTAATTTGAAGTGGTACTGATATTCCCTGACCGGGAATCGAACCCGGGCCGCGGCAGTGAGAGCGCCGAATCCTAACCACTAGACCACCAGGGAAGGATACTGCAGTACAAATTGGCCCACAATTTGAAATGGTACATACAGTGGGTCAGAAGTTTACAAACACTAGTTTGGCTGTGCCTTTAAACAACTTGGACAATGACCAAAAATGATGTCCTGGCTTTAGAATCTTCTGATAGGCTAATTGACATAATTTGAGTCAATTGGAGGTGTACCTGTAGATGTATTTCATGGCCTGCCTTCAAACTCAGTGCCTCTTTGCTTGAGATCATGGGATTTTCAAAAGATATCAGCCAAGACCTCAGATATAAAATGTAGACCTCAGAAGGACACTGCAGGGCAAATCGTTTTGTAATTTGAAGTGATACTGATATTCCCTGACCGGGAATCGAACCCGGGCCGCGGCGGTGAGAGCGCCGAATCCTAACCACTAGACAACCAGGGAAGGATACTGAAATTCAAATTGTTTCACAATTTGAAATGGTACATACAGTTGAAGTCTGAAGTTTACATACACTTAGGTTGGAGTCATTAAAACTCGTTTGTCAACCATTCCACACATTTCTTGTTAACAAACTATAGTTTTGGCAAGTCGGTTAGGACATCTACTTTGTGCATGACACAAGTAATTTTTCCAAAATTTGTTTACAGACAGATTATTTCACTTATAATTCAGTGTATCTCAAATCCAGTGGGTCAGAAGTTTACAAACACTAGGTTGGCTGTGCCTTTAAACAACTTGGACAATGACCAAAAATGATGTCCTGGCTTTAGAATCTTCTGATAGGCTAATTGACATAATTTGAGTCAATTGGAGGTGTACCTGTAGATGTATTTCATGGCCTGCCTTCAAACTCAGTGCCTCTTTGCTTGAGATCATGGGATTTTCAAAAGAAATCAGCCAAGACCTCAGATATAAAATGTAGACCTCAGAAGGACACTGCAGGGCAAATCGTTTTGTAATTTGAAGTGATACTGATATTCCCTGACCGGGAATCGAACCCGGGCCGCGGCGGTGAGAGCGCCGAATCCTAACCACTAGACAACCAGGGAAGGATACTGCAATTCAAATTGTTTCACAATTTGAAATGGTACATACAGTTGAAGTCTGAAGTTTACATACACTTAGGTTGGAGTCATTAAAACTCGTTTGTCAACCATTCCACACATTTCTTGTTAACAAACTATAGTTTTGGCAAGTCGGTTAGGACATCTACTTTGTGCATGACACAAGTAATTTTTCCAAAATTTGTTTACAGACAGATTATTTCACTTATAATTCAGTGTATCACAAATCCAGTGGGTCAGAAGTTTACAAACACTAGGTTGGCTGTGCCTTTAAACAACTTGGACAATGACCAAAAATGATGTCCTGGCTTTAGAATCTTCTGATAGGCTAATTGACATAATTTGAGTCAATTGGAGGTGTACCTGTAGATGTATTTCATGGCCTGCCTTCAAACTCAGTGCCTCTTTGCTTGAGATCATGGGATTTTCAAAAGAAATCAGCCAAGACCTCAGAAATAAAATGTTGACCTCAGAAGGACACTGCAGGGCAAATCATTTTGTAATTTGAAGTGGTACTGAAATTCCCTGACCGGGAATCGAACCGTGGCCGCGGCGGTGAGAGCGCCGAATCCTAACCACTAGACAACCAGGGAAGGATACTGCAATTCAAATTGTTTCACAATTTGAAATGGTACATACAGTTGAAGTCTGAAGTTTACATACACTTAGGTTGGAGTCATTAAAACTCGTTTGTCAACCATTCCACACATTTCTTGTTAACAAACTATAGTTTTGGCAAGTCGGTTAGGACATCTACTTTGTGCATGACACAAGTAATTTTTCCAAAATTTGTTTACAGACAGATTATTTCACTTATAATTCAGTGTATCACAAATCCAGTGGGTCAGAAGTTTACAAACACTAGGTTGGCTGTGCCTTTAAACAACTTGGACAATGACCAAAAATGATGTCCTGGCTTTAGAATCTTCTGATAGGCTAATTGACATAATTTGAGTCAATTGGAGGTGTACCTGTAGATGTATTTCATGGCCTGCCTTCAAACTCAGTGCCTCTTTGCTTGAGATCATGGGATTTTCAAAAGAAATCAGCCAAGACCTCAGATATAAAATGTAGACCTCAGAAGGACACTGCAGGGCAAATCGTTTTGTAATTTGAAGTGATACTGATATTCCCTGACCGGGAATCGAACCCGGGCCGCGGCGGTGAGAGCGCCGAATCCTAACCACTAGACAACCAGGGAAGGATACTGCAATACAAATTGTTTCACAATTTGAAATGGTACATACAGTTGAAGTCTGAAGTTTACATACACTTAGGTTGGAGTCATTAAAACTCGTTTGTCAACCATTCCACACATTTCTTGTTAACAAACTATAGTTTTGGCAAGTCGGTTAGGACATCTACTTTGTGCATGACACAAGTAATTTTTCCAAAATTTGTTTACAGACAGATTATTTCACTTATAATTCAGTGTATCACAAATCCAGTGGGTCAGAAGTTTACAAACACTAGGTTGGCTGTGCCTTTAAACAACTTGGACAATGACCAAAAATGATGTCCTGGCTTTAGAATCTTCTGATAGGCTAATTGACATAATTTGAGTCAATTGGAGGTGTACCTGTAGATGTATTTCATGGCCTGCCTTCAAACTCAGTGCCTCTTTGCTTGAGATCATGGGATTTTCAAAAGAAATCAGCCAAGACCACAGATATAAAATGTCAACCTGAGAAGGACACTGCATTGCAAAACGTTTTGTAATTTGAAGTGGTACTGATATTCCCTGACCGGGAATCAAACCCGGGCCGCGGCGGTGAGAGCGCCGAATCCTAACCACTAGACCACCAGGGAAGGATACTGCAGTGCAAATTGGTCCACAATTTGAAATGGTACATACAGTGGGTCAGAAGTTTACAAACACTAGTTTGGCTGTGCCTTTAAACAACTTGGACAATGACCAAAAATGAGGTCCTGGCTTTAGAATCTTCTGATAGGCTAATTGACATAATTTGAGTCAATTGGAGGTGTACCTGTAGATGTATTTCATGTTCTGCCTTCAAACTCAGTGCCTCTTTGCTTGAGATCATGGGATTTTCAAAAGAAATCAGCCAAGACCTCAGATATAAAATGTAGACCTCAGAAGGACACTGCAGGGCAAATCGTTTTGTAATTTGAAGTGATACTGATATTCCCTGACCGGGAATCGAACCCGGGCCGCGGCGGTGAGAGCGCCGAATCCTAACCACTAGACAACCAGGGAAGGATACTGCAATTCAAATTGTTTCACAATTTGAAATGGTACATACAGTTGAAGTCTGAAGTTTACATACACTTAGGTTGGAGTCATTAAAACTCGTTTGTCAACCATTCCACACATTTCTTGTTAACAAACTATAGTTTTGGCAAGTCGGTTAGGACATCTACTTTGTGCATGACACAAGTAATTTTTCCAAAATTTGTTTACAGACAGATTATTTCACTTATAATTCAGTGTATCACAAATCCAGTGGGTCAGAAGTTTACAAACACTAGGTTGGCTGTGCCTTTAAACAACTTGGACAATGACCAAAAATGATGTCCTGGCTTTAGAATCTTCTGATAGGCTAATTGACATAATTTGAGTCAATTGGAGGTGTACCTGTAGATGTATTTCATGGCCTGCCTTCAAACTCAGTGCCTCTTTGCTTGAGATCATGGGATTTTCAAAAGAAATCAGCCAAGACCTCAGAAATAAAATGTTGACCTCAGAAGGACACTGCAGGGCAAATCATTTTGTAATTTGAAGTGGTACTGAAATTCCCTGACCGGGAATCGAACCGTGGCCGCGGCGGTGAGAGCGCCGAATCCTAACCACTAGACAACCAGGGAAGGATACTGCAATTCAAATTGTTTCACAATTTGAAATGGTACATACAGTTGAAGTCTGAAGTTTACATACACTTAGGTTGGAGTCATTAAAACTCGTTTGTCAACCATTCCACACATTTCTTGTTAACAAACTATAGTTTTGGCAAGTCGGTTAGGACATCTACTTTGTGCATGACACAAGTAATTTTTCCAAAATTTGTTTACAGACAGATTATTTCACTTATAATTCAGTGTATCACAAATCCAGTGGGTCAGAAGTTTACAAACACTAGGTTGGCTGTGCCTTTAAACAACTTGGACAATGACCAAAAATGATGTCCTGGCTTTAGAATCTTCTGATAGGCTAATTGACATAATTTGAGTCATTTGGAGGTGTACCTGTAGATGTATTTCATGGCCTGCCTTCAAACTCAGTGCCTCTTTGCTTGAGATCATGGGATTTTCAAAAGAAATCAGCCAAGACCTCAGAAATAAAATGTAGACCTCAGAAGGACACCGCAGGGCAAATCGTTTTGTAAATTGAAGTGGTACTGATATTCCCTGACCGGGAATCGAACCCGGGCCGCGGCGGTGAGAGCGCCGAATCCTAACCACTAGACCACCAGGGAAGGATACTGCAGTGCAAATTGGTCCACAATTTGAAATGGTACATACAGTGGGTCAGAAGTTTACAAACACTAGTTTGGCTGTGCCTTTAAACAACTTGGACAATGACCAAAAATGATGTCCTGGCTTTAGAATCTTCTGATAGGCTAATTGACATAATTTGAGTCAATTGGAGGTGTACCTGTAGATGTATTTCATGGCCTGCCTTCAAACTCAGTGCCTCTTTGCTTGAGATCATGGGATTTTCAAAAGAAATCAGCCAAGACCTCAGATATAAAATGTCAACCTCAGAAGGACACTGCAGGGAAAATCGTTTTGTAATTTGAATTGGTACTGATATTCCCTGACAGGGAATCGAACCCGGGCCGCGGCGGTGAGAGTGCCGAATTCTAACCACTAGACCACCAGGGAAGGATACTGCAGTGCAAATTGGTCCACAATTTGAAATGGTACATACAGTGGGTCAGAAGTTTACAAACACTAGTTTGGCTGTGCCTTTAAACAACTTGGACAATGACCAAAAATGATGTCCTGGCTTTAGAATCTTCTGATAGGCTAATTGACATATTTTGAGTCAATTGGAGGTGTACCTGTAGATGTATTTCATGGCCTGCCTTCAAACTCAGTGCCTCTTTGCTTGAGATCATGGGATTTTCAAAAGAAATCAGCCAAGACCTCAGAAATAAAATGTAGACCTCAGAAGGACACTGCAGGGCAAATCGTTTTGTAACTTGAAGTGGTACTGATATTCCCTGACCGGGAATCGAACCCGGGCCACGGCGGTGAGAACGCCGAATCCTAACCACTAGACAACCAGGGAAGAATACTGCAATTCAAATTGTTTCACAATTTGAAATGGTACATACAGTTGAAGTCTGAAGTTTACATACACTTAGGTTGGAGTCATTAAAACTCGTTTGTCAACCATTCCACACATTTCTTGTTAACACACTATAGTTTTGGCAAGTCGGTTAGGACATCTACTTTGTGCATGACACAAGTAATTTTTCCAAAATTTGTTTACAGACAGATTATTTCACTTATAATTCAGTGTATCACAAATCCAGTGGGTCAGAAGTTTACAAACACTAGGTTGGCTGTGCCTTTAAACAACTTGGACAATGACCAAAAATGATGTCCTGGCTTTAGAATCTTCTGATAGGCTAATTGACATAATTTGAGTCAATTGGAGGTGTACCTGTAGATGTATTTCATGGCCTGCCTTCAAACTCAGTGCCTCTTTGCTTGAGATCATGGGATTTTCAAAAGAAATCAGCCAAGACCTCAGAAATAAAATGTTGACCTCAGAAGGACACTGCAGGGCAAATCATTTTGTAATTTGAAGTGGTACTGAAATTCCCTGACCGGGAATCGAACCGTGGCCGCGGCGGTGAGAGCGCCGAATCCTAACCACTAGACAACCAGGGAAGGATACTGCAATTCAAATTGTTTCACAATTTGAAATGGTACATACAGTTGAAGTCTGAAGTTTACATACACTTAGGTTGGAGTCATTAAAACTCGTTTGTCAACCATTCCACACATTTCTTGTTAACAAACTATAGTTTTGGCAAGTCGGTTAGGACATCTACTTTGTGCATGACACAAGTAATTTTTCCAAAATTTGTTTACAGACAGATTATTTCACTTATAATTCAGTGTATCACAAATCCAGTGGGTCAGAAGTTTACAAACACTAGGTTGGCTGTGCCTTTAAACAACTTGGACAATGACCAAAAATGATGTCCTGGCTTTAGAATCTTCTGATAGGCTAATTGACATAATTTGAGTCAATTGGAGGTGTACCTGTAGATGTATTTCATGGCCTGCCTTCAAACTCAGTGCCTCTTTGCTTGAGATCATGGGATTTTCAAAAGAAATCAGCCAAGACCACAGATATAAAATGTCAACCTGAGAAGGACACTGCATTGCAAAACGTTTTGTAATTTGAAGTGGTACTGATATTCCCTGACCGGGAATCAAACCCGGGCCGCGGCGGTGAGAGCGCCGAATCCTAACCACTAGACCACCAGGGAAGGATACTGCAGTGCAAATTGGTCCACAATTTGAAATGGTACATACAGTGGGTCAGAAGTTTACAAACACTAGTTTGGCTGTGCCTTTAAACAACTTGGACAATGACCAAAAATGATGTCCTGGCTTTAGAATCTTCTGATAGGCTAATTGACATAATTTGAGTCAATTGGAGGTGTACCTGTAGATGTATTTCATGGCCTGCCTTCAAACTCAGTGCCTCTTTGCTTGAGATCATGGGATTTTCAAAAGAAATCAGCCAAGACCTCAGAAATAAAATGTTGACCTCAGAAGGACACTGCAGGGCAAATCATTTTGTAATTTGAAGTGGTACTGAAATTCCCTGACCGGGAATCGAACCGTGGCCGCGGCGGTGAGAGCGCCGAATCCTAACCACTAGACAACCAGGGAAGGATACTGCAATTCAAATTGTTTCACAATTTGAAATGGTACATACAGTTGAAGTCTGAAGTTTACATACACTTAGGTTGGAGTCATTAAAACTCGTTTGTCAACCATTCCACACATTTCTTGTTAACAAACTATAGTTTTGGCAAGTCGGTTAGGACATCTACTTTGTGCATGACACAAGTAATTTTTCCAAAATTTGTTTACAGACAGATTATTTCACTTATAATTCAGTGTATCACAAATCCAGTGGGTCAGAAGTTTACAAACACTAGGTTGGCTGTGCCTTTAAACAACTTGGACAATGACCAAAAATGATGTCCTGGCTTTAGAATCTTCTGATAGGCTAATTGACATAATTTGAGTCATTTGGAGGTGTACCTGTAGATGTATTTCATGGCCTGCCTTCAAACTCAGTGCCTCTTTGCTTGAGATCATGGGATTTTCAAAAGAAATCAGCCAAGACCTCAGAAATAAAATGTAGACCTCAGAAGGACACCGCAGGGCAAATCGTTTTGTAAATTGAAGTGGTACTGATATTCCCTGACCGGGAATCGAACCCGGGCCGCGGCGGTGAGAGCGCCGAATCCTAACCACTAGACCACCAGGGAAGGATACTGCAGTGCAAATTGGTCCACAATTTGAAATGGTACATACAGTGGGTCAGAAGTTTACAAACACTAGTTTGGCTGTGCCTTTAAACAACTTGGACAATGACCAAAAATGATGTCCTGGCTTTAGAATCTTCTGATAGGCTAATTGACATAATTTGAGTCAATTGGAGGTGTACCTGTAGATGTATTTCATGGCCTGCCTTCAAACTCAGTGCCTCTTTGCTTGAGATCATGGGATTTTCAAAAGAAATCAGCCAAGACCTCAGATATAAAATGTCAACCTCAGAAGGACACTGCAGGGAAAATCGTTTTGTAATTTGAATTGGTACTGATATTCCCTGACAGGGAATCGAACCCGGGCCGCGGCGGTGAGAGTGCCGAATTCTAACCACTAGACCACCAGGGAAGGATACTGCAGTGCAAATTGGTCCACAATTTGAAATGGTACATACAGTGGGTCAGAAGTTTACAAACACTAGTTTGGCTGTGCCTTTAAACAACTTGGACAATGACCAAAAATGATGTCCTGGCTTTAGAATCTTCTGATAGGCTAATTGACATATTTTGAGTCAATTGGAGGTGTACCTGTAGATGTATTTCATGGCCTGCCTTCAAACTCAGTGCCTCTTTGCTTGAGATCATGGGATTTTCAAAAGAAATCAGCCAAGACCTCAGAAATAAAATGTAGACCTCAGAAGGACACTGCAGGGCAAATCGTTTTGTAACTTGAAGTGGTACTGATATTCCCTGACCGGGAATCGAACCCGGGCCACGG
>NW_026600371.1:237183-334305 GCF_029448725.1 Salvelinus fontinalis
AAGGACACTGCAGGGCAAATGGTTTTGTAATTTGAAGTGGTACATATGTGCAATAACCTACTAAATTCATTGTGACAGGTTGCACAAGTAAACAAGTCGCAAAAGAGAAGTTCCCTGACCGTGAATCGAACCCGGGCCGCGGCGGTGAGAGCACCGAATCCTAACCACTAGACCACCAGGGAAGGATACTGCAGTGCAAATTGGTCCACAATTTGAAATGGTACATACAGTGGGTCAGAAGTTTACAAACACTAGTTTGGCTGTGCCTTTAAACAACTTGGACAATGACCAAAAATGATGTCCTGGCTTTAGAATCTTCTGATAGGCTAATTGACATAATTTGAGTCAATTGGAGGTGTACCTGTAGATGTATTTCATGGCCTGCCTTCAAACTCAGTGCCTCTTTGCTTGAGATCATTGGATTTTCAAAAGAAATCAGCCAAGACCTCAGAAATAAAATGTAGACCTCAGAAGGACACTGCAGGGCAAATCGTTTTGTAACTTGAAGTGGTACTGATATTGCCTGACCGGGAATCGAACCCGGGCCACGGCGGTGAGAGCGCCGAATCCTAACCACTAGACAACCAGGGAAGAATACTGCAATTCAAATTGTTTCACAATTTGAAATGGTACATACAGTTGAAGTCTGAAGTTTACATACACTTAGGTTGGAGTCATTAAAACTCGTTTGTCAACCATTCCACACATTTCTTGTTAACAAACTATAGTTTTGGCAAGTCGGTTAGGACATCTACTTTGTGCATGACACAAGTAATTTTTCCAAAATTTGTTTACAGACAGATTATTTCACTTATAATTCAGTGTATCACAAATCCAGTGGGTCAGAAGTTTACAAACACTAGGTTGGCTGTGCCTTTAAACAACTTGGACAATGACCAAAAATGATGTCCTGGCTTTAGAATCTTCTGATAGGCTAATTGACATAATTTGAGTCAATTGGAGGTGTACCTGTAGATGTATTTCATGGCCTGCCTTCAAACTCAGTGCCTCTTTGCTTGAGATCATGGGATTTTCAAAAGAAATCAGCCAAGACCTCAGATATAAAATGTCAACCTCAGAAGGACACTGCAGGGCAAATCGTTTTGTAATTTGAAGTGGTACTGATATTCCCTGACCGGGAATCGAACCCGGGCCACGGCGGTGAGAGCGCCGAATTCTAACCACTAGACAACCAGGGAAGAATACTGCAATTCAAATTGTTTCACAATTTGAAATGGTACATACAGTTGAAGTCTGAAGTTTACATACACTTAGGTTGGAGTCATTAAAACTCGTTTGTCAACCATTCCACACATTTCTTGTTAACAAACTATAGTTTTGGCAAGTCGGTTAGGACATCTACTTTGTGCATGACACAAGTAATTTTTCCAAAATTTGTTTACAGACAGATTATTTCACTTATAATTCAGTGTATCACAAATCCAGTGGGTCAGAAGTTTACAAACACTAGGTTGGCTGTGCCTTTAAACAACTTGGACAATGACCAAAAATGATGTCCTGGCTTTAGAATCTTCTGATAGGCTAATTGACATAATTTGAGTCAATTGGAGGTGTACCTGTAGATGTATTTCATGGCCTGCCTTCAAACTCAGTGCCTCTTTGCTTGAGATCATTGGATTTTCAAAAGAAATCAGCCAAGACCTCAGAAATAAAATGTAGACGTCCACAAGTCTGGTTCATCCTTGGGAGCAATTTCCAAACGCCTGAAGGTACCACGTTCCTCTGTACAAGCAATAGTATGCAAAACAACAGCAAAGGACCTTGTGAAGATGCTGGAGGAAACAGATACAGAAGTATCTACAGTGAAACGAGTCCTATATCGACATAACCTGAAAATGCCAGACTACAGTTTGGGGACAAAGATCCTACTTTTTGGAGAAATGTCCTCTGGTCTGATGAAACAAAAATAGAAGTGTTTGGCCATATAGACCATTGTTGTGTTTGGAGGAGAAAGGGGGTGTCTTACAAGACGAAGAACACCATCCCAACCGTGAAGCACAGGGGTGGCAGCATCATGTTGTGGGGGTGCTTTGCTGCAGGAGAGACTGGTGCACCACTAGAACACCAGGGAAGGACACTGCAGGGCAAATGGTTTTGTAATTTGAAGTGGTACATATGTGCAATAACCTACTAAATTCATTGTGACAGGTTGCACAAGTAAACAAGTCGCATAAGTGAAGTTCCCTGACCGGGAATCGAACCCGAGCCGCGGCGGTGAGAGCGCCAAATACTAACCACTAGACCACTAGAACACCATCCCAACTGTGAAGCACAGGGGTGGCAGCATCATGTTGTGGGGGTGCTTTGCTGCAGGAGAGACTGGTGCACAACTAGAACACCAGGGAAGGACACTGCAGGGCAAATGGTTTTGTAATTTGAAGTGGTACGTATGTGCAATAACCTACTAAATTCATTGTGACAGGTTGCACAAGTAAACAAGTCGCAAATGAGAAGTTCCCTGACCGGGAATCGAACCCGGGCCGCGGCGGTGAGAGCGCCGAATCCTAACCACTAGACCACCAGGGAAGGATACTGCAGTGCAAATTGGTCCACAATTTGAAATGGTACATACAGTGGGTCAGAAGTTTACAAACACTAGTTTGGTTGTGCCTTTAAACAACTTGGACAATGACCAAAAATGATGTCCTGGCTTTAGAATCTTCTGATAGGCTAATTGACATAATTTGAGTCAATTGGAGGTGTACCTGTAGATGTATTTCATGGCCTGCCTTCAAACTCAGTGCCTCTTTGCTTGAGATCATGGGATTTTCAAAAGAAATCAGCCAAGACCTCAGAAATAAAATGTAGACCTCAGAAGGACACTGCAGGGGAAATCATTTTGTAACTTGAAGTGGTACTGATATTCCCTGACTGGGAATCGAACCCGGGCCGCGGCGGTGAGAGCGCCGAATCCTAACCACTAGACAACCAGGGAAAGATTCTGCAATTCAAATTGTTTCATAATTTGAAATGGTACATACAGTTGAAGTCTGAAGTTTACATACACTTAGGTTGGAGTCATTAAAACTCGTTTGTCAAGCTTTCCACACATTTCTTGTTAACAAACTATAGTTTTGGCAAGTCGGTTAGGACATCTACTTTGTGCATGGCACAAGTAATTTTTCCAAAATTTGTTTACAGACAGATTATTTCACTTATAATTCAGTGTATCACAAATCCAGTGGGTCAGAAGTTTACAAACACTAGGTTGGCTGTGCCTTTAAACAACTTGGACAATGACCAAAAATGATGTCCTGGCTTTAGAATCTTCTGATAGGCTAATTGACATAATTTGAGTCAATTGGAGGTGTACCTGTAGATGTATTTCATGGCCTGCCTTCAAACTAAGTGCCTCTTTGCTTGAGATCATGGGATTTTCAAAAGAAATCAGCCAAGACCTCAGATATAAAATGTAGACCTCAGAAGGACACTGCAGGGCAAATAGTTTTGTAATTTGAAGTGGTAATGATATTCCCTGAACGGGAATCGAACCCGGGCTGCGGAGGTTAGAGCACCGAATCCTAACCACTAGACCACCAGGGAAGGATACTGCAGTTCAAATTGGTCCACAATTTGAAATGGTACATACAGTGGGTCAGAAGTTTACAAACACTAGGTTGGCTGTGCCTTTAAACAACTTGGACAATGACCAAAAATGATGTCCTGGCTTTAGAATCTTCTGATAGGCTAATTGACATAATTTGAGTCAATTGGAGGTGTACCTGTAGATGTATTTCATGGCCTGCCTTCAAACTCAGTGCCTCTTTGCTTGAGATCATGGGATTTTCAAAAGAAATCAGCCAAGACCTCAGATATAAAATGTCAACCTCAGAAGGACACTGCAGGGCAAATCGTTTTGTAATTTGAAGTGGTACTGATATTCCCTGACTGGGAATCGAACCCGGGCCGCGGCGGTGAGAGTGCCGAATCCTAACCACTAGACCACCAGGGCAGGATACTGCAGTGCAAATTGGTCCCGGGCCGCGGCGGTGAGAGCGCCGAATCCTAACCACTAGACCACCAGGGAAGGATACTGCAGTGCAAATTGGTCCACAATTTGAAATGGTACATACAGTGGGTCAGAAGTTTACAAACACTAGTTTGGCTGTGCCTTTAAACAACTTGGACAATGACCAAAAATGATGTCCTGGCTTTAGAATCTTCTGATAGGCTAATTGACATAATTTGAGTCAATTGGAGGTGTACCTGTAGATGTATTTCATGGCCTGCCTTCAAACTCAGTGCCTCTTTGCTTGAGATCATGGGATTTTCAAAAGAAATCAGCCAAGACCTCAGAAATAAAATGTAGACCTCAGAAGGACGCTGCAGGGCAAATCGTTTTGTAACTTGAAGTGGTACTGATATTCCCTGCCCGGGAATCGAACCCGTGCCGCGGCTGTGAGAGCACCGAATCCTAACCACTAGACCACCAGGGAAGGATACTGCTGTTCAAATTGGTCCACAATTTGAAATGGTACATACAGTCGGTCAGAAGTTTACAAACACTAGTTTGGCTGTGCCTTTAAACAACTTGGACAATGACCAAAAATGATGTCCTGGCTTTAGAATCTTCTGATAGGCTAATTGACATAATTTGAGTCAATTGGAGGTGTACCTGTAGATGTATTTCATGGCCTGCCTTCAATCTCAGTGCCTCTTTGCTTGAGATCATGGGATTTTCAAAAGAAATCAGCCAAGACCTCAGAAATAAAATGTAGACCTCAGAAGGACACTGCAGGGCAAATCGTTTTGTAACTTGAAGTGGTACTGATATTCCCTGCCCGGGAATCGAACCCGGGCCGCGGCGGTGAGAGCGCCGAATCCTAACCACTAGACAACCAGGGAAGGATAGTGCAATTCAAATTGTTTCATAATTTGAAATGGTACATACAGTTGAAGTCTGAAGTTTACATACACTTAGGTTGGAGTCATTAAAACTCGTTTGTCAACCATTCCACACATTTCTTGTTAACAAACTATAGTTTTGGCAAGTCGGTTAGGACATCCACTTTGTGCATGACACAAGTAATTTTTCCAAAATTTGTTTACAGACAGATTATTTCACTTATAATTCAGTGTATCACAAATCCAGTGGGTCAGAAGTTTACAAACACTAGTTTGGCTGTGCCTTTAAACAACTTGGACAATGACCAAAAATGATGTCCTGGTTTTAGAATCTTCTGATAGGCTAATTGACATAATTTGAGTCAATTGGAGGTGTACCTGTAGATGTATTTCATGGCCTGCCTTCAAACTCAGTGCCTCTTTGCTTGAGATCATGGGATTTTCAAAAGAAATCAGCCAAGACCTCAGAAATAAAATGTAGCCCTCAGAAGGACACTGCAGGGAAAATCGTTTTGTAACTTGAAGTGGTACTGATATTCCCTGACCGGGAATCGAACCCGGGCAGCGGCGGTGAGAGCGCCGAATCCTAACCACTAGTCAACCAGGGAAGGATACTGCTATTCAAATTGTTTCATAATTTGAAATGGTACATACAGTTGAAGTCTGAAGTTTACATACACTTAGGTTGGAGTCATTAAAACTCGTTTGTCAACCATTCCACACATTTCTTGTTAACAAACTATAGTTTTGGCAAGTCGGTTAGGACATCTGCTTTGTGCATGACACAAGTAATTTTTCCAAAATTTGTTTACAGACAGATTATTTCACTTATAATTCAGTGTATCACAAATCCAGTGGGTCAGAAGTTTACAAACACTAGGTTGGCTGTGCCTTTAAACAACTTGGACAATGACCAAAAATGATATCCTGGCTTTAGAATCTTCTGATAGGCTAATTGACATAATTTGAGTCAATTGGAGGTGTACCTGTAGATGTATTTCATGGCCTGCCTTCAAACTCAGTGCCTCTTTGCTTGAGATCATGGGATTTTCAAAAGAAATCAGCCAAGACCTCAGATATAAAGTGTCAACCTCAGAAGGACACTGCAGGGCAAATCGTTTTGTAATTTGAAGTGGTACTGATATTCCCTGACCACGAATCGAACCCGGGCCGCGGCGGTGAGAGCGCCAAATCCTAACCACTAGACCACCAGGGAAGGATACTGCAGTGCAAATTGGTCCACAATTTGAAATGGTACATACAGTGGGTCAGAAGTTTACAAACACTAGTTTGGCTGTGCCTTTAAACAACTTGGACAATGACCAAAAATGATGTCCTGGCTTTAGAAAGGCTAATTGACATAATTTGAGTCAATTGGAGGTGTACCTGTAGATGTATTTCATGGCCTGCCTTCAAACTCAGTGCCTCTTTGCTTGAGATCGTGGGATTTTCAAAAGAAATCAGCCAAGACCTCAGAAATAAAATGTAGACCTCAGAAGGACACTGCAGGGCAAATCGTTTTGTAACTTGAAGTGGTACTGATATTCCCTGACCGGGAATCGAACCCGGGGCACGGCGGTGAGAGCGCCGAATCCTAACCACTAGACAACCAGGGAAGAATACTGCAATTCAAATTGTTTCACAATTTGAAATGGTACATACAGTTGAAGTCTGAAGTTTACATACACTTAGGTTGGAGTCATTAAAACTCGTTTGTCAACCATTCCACACATTTCTTGTTAACAAACTATAGTTTTGGCAAGTCGGTTAGGACATCTACTTTGTGCATGACACAAGTAATTTTTCCAAAATTTGTTTACAGACAGATTATTTCACTTATAATTCAGTGTATCACAAATCCAGTGGGTCAGAAGTTTACAAACACTAGGTTGGCTGTGCCTTTAAACAACTTGGACAATGACCAAAAATGATGTCCTGGCTTTAGAATCTTCTGATAGGCTAATTGACATAATTTGAGTCAATTGGAGGTGTACCTGTAGATGTATTTCATGGCCTGCCTTCAAACTCAGTGCCTCTTTGCTTGAGATCATGGGATTTTCAAAAGAAATCAGCCAAGACCTCAGATATAAAATGTCAACCTCAGAAGGACACTGCAGGGCAAATCGTTTTGTAATTTGAAGTGGTACTGATATTCCCTGACCGGGAATCGAACCCGGGCCACGGCGGTGAGAGCGCCGAATCCTAACCACTAGACAACCAGGGAAGAATACTGCAATTCAAATTGTTTCACAATTTGAAATGGTACATACAGTTGAAGTCTGAAGTTTACATACACTTAGGTTGGAGTCATTAAAACTCGTTTGTCAACCATTCCACACATTTCTTGTTAACAAACTATAGTTTTGGCAAGTCGGTTAGGACATCTACTTTGTGCATGACACAAGTAATTTTTCCAAAATTTGTTTACAGACAGATTATTTCACTTATAATTCAGTGTATCACAAATCCAGTGGGTCAGAAGTTTACAAACACTAGGTTGGCTGTGCCTTTAAACAACTTGGACAATGACCAAAAATGATGTCCTGGCTTTAGAATCTTCTGATAGGCTAATTGACATAATTTGAGTCAATTGGAGGTGTACCTGTAGATGTATTTCATGGCCTGCCTTCAAACTCAGTGCCTCTTTGCTTGAGATCATTGGATTTTCAAAAGAAATCAGCCAAGACCTCAGAAATAAAATGTAGACGTCCACAAGTCTGGTTCATCCTTGGGAGCAATTTCCAAACGCCTGAAGGTACCACGTTCCTCTGTACAAGCAATAGTATGCAAAACAACAGCAAAGGACCTTGTGAAGATGCTGGAGGAAACAGATACAGAAGTATCTACAGTGAAACGAGTCCTATATCGACATAACCTGAAAATGCCAGACTACAGTTTGGGGACAAAGATCCTACTTTTTGGAGAAATGTCCTCTGGTCTGATGAAACAAAAATAGAAGTGTTTGGCCATATAGACCATTGTTGTGTTTGGAGGAGAAAGGGGGTGTCTTACAAGACGAAGAACACCATCCCAACCGTGAAGCACAGGGGTGGCAGCATCATGTTGTGGGGGTGCTTTGCTGCAGGAGAGACTGGTGCACCACTAGAACACCAGGGAAGGACACTGCAGGGCAAATGGTTTTGTAATTTGAAGTGGTACATATGTGCAATAACCTACTAAATTCATTGTGACAGGTTGCACAAGTAAACAAGTCGCATAAGTGAAGTTCCCTGACCGGGAATCGAACCCGAGCCGCGGCGGTGAGAGCGCCAAATACTAACCACTAGACCACTAGAACACCATCCCAACTGTGAAGCACAGGGGTGGCAGCATCATGTTGTGGGGGTGCTTTGCTGCAGGAGAGACTGGTGCACAACTAGAACACCAGGGAAGGACACTGCAGGGCAAATGGTTTTGTAATTTGAAGTGGTACGTATGTGCAATAACCTACTAAATTCATTGTGACAGGTTGCACAAGTAAACAAGTCGCAAATGAGAAGTTCCCTGACCGGGAATCGAACCCGGGCCGCGGCGGTGAGAGCGCCGAATCCTAACCACTAGACCACCAGGGAAGGATACTGCAGTGCAAATTGGTCCACAATTTGAAATGGTACATACAGTGGGTCAGAAGTTTACAAACACTAGTTTGGTTGTGCCTTTAAACAACTTGGACAATGACCAAAAATGATGTCCTGGCTTTAGAATCTTCTGATAGGCTAATTGACATAATTTGAGTCAATTGGAGGTGTACCTGTAGATGTATTTCATGGCCTGCCTTCAAACTCAGTGCCTCTTTGCTTGAGATCATGGGATTTTCAAAAGAAATCAGCCAAGACCTCAGAAATAAAATGTAGACCTCAGAAGGACACTGCAGGGGAAATCATTTTGTAACTTGAAGTGGTACTGATATTCCCTGACTGGGAATCGAACCCGGGCCGCGGCGGTGAGAGCGCCGAATCCTAACCACTAGACAACCAGGGAAAGATTCTGCAATTCAAATTGTTTCATAATTTGAAATGGTACATACAGTTGAAGTCTGAAGTTTACATACACTTAGGTTGGAGTCATTAAAACTCGTTTGTCAAGCTTTCCACACATTTCTTGTTAACAAACTATAGTTTTGGCAAGTCGGTTAGGACATCTACTTTGTGCATGGCACAAGTAATTTTTCCAAAATTTGTTTACAGACAGATTATTTCACTTATAATTCAGTGTATCACAAATCCAGTGGGTCAGAAGTTTACAAACACTAGGTTGGCTGTGCCTTTAAACAACTTGGACAATGACCAAAAATGATGTCCTGGCTTTAGAATCTTCTGATAGGCTAATTGACATAATTTGAGTCAATTGGAGGTGTACCTGTAGATGTATTTCATGGCCTGCCTTCAAACTAAGTGCCTCTTTGCTTGAGATCATGGGATTTTCAAAAGAAATCAGCCAAGACCTCAGATATAAAATGTAGACCTCAGAAGGACACTGCAGGGCAAATAGTTTTGTAATTTGAAGTGGTAATGATATTCCCTGAACGGGAATCGAACCCGGGCTGCGGAGGTTAGAGCACCGAATCCTAACCACTAGACCACCAGGGAAGGATACTGCAGTTCAAATTGGTCCACAATTTGAAATGGTACATACAGTGGGTCAGAAGTTTACAAACACTAGGTTGGCTGTGCCTTTAAACAACTTGGACAATGACCAAAAATGATGTCCTGGCTTTAGAATCTTCTGATAGGCTAATTGACATAATTTGAGTCAATTGGAGGTGTACCTGTAGATGTATTTCATGGCCTGCCTTCAAACTCAGTGCCTCTTTGCTTGAGATCATGGGATTTTCAAAAGAAATCAGCCAAGACCTCAGATATAAAATGTCAACCTCAGAAGGACACTGCAGGGCAAATCGTTTTGTAATTTGAAGTGGTACTGATATTCCCTGACTGGGAATCGAACCCGGGCCGCGGCGGTGAGAGTGCCGAATCCTAACCACTAGACCACCAGGGCAGGATACTGCAGTGCAAATTGGTCCCGGGCCGCGGCGGTGAGAGCGCCGAATCCTAACCACTAGACCACCAGGGAAGGATACTGCAGTGCAAATTGGTCCACAATTTGAAATGGTACATACAGTGGGTCAGAAGTTTACAAACACTAGTTTGGCTGTGCCTTTAAACAACTTGGACAATGACCAAAAATGATGTCCTGGCTTTAGAATCTTCTGATAGGCTAATTGACATAATTTGAGTCAATTGGAGGTGTACCTGTAGATGTATTTCATGGCCTGCCTTCAAACTCAGTGCCTCTTTGCTTGAGATCATGGGATTTTCAAAAGAAATCAGCCAAGACCTCAGAAATAAAATGTAGACCTCAGAAGGACGCTGCAGGGCAAATCGTTTTGTAACTTGAAGTGGTACTGATATTCCCTGCCCGGGAATCGAACCCGTGCCGCGGCTGTGAGAGCACCGAATCCTAACCACTAGACCACCAGGGAAGGATACTGCTGTTCAAATTGGTCCACAATTTGAAATGGTACATACAGTCGGTCAGAAGTTTACAAACACTAGTTTGGCTGTGCCTTTAAACAACTTGGACAATGACCAAAAATGATGTCCTGGCTTTAGAATCTTCTGATAGGCTAATTGACATAATTTGAGTCAATTGGAGGTGTACCTGTAGATGTATTTCATGGCCTGCCTTCAATCTCAGTGCCTCTTTGCTTGAGATCATGGGATTTTCAAAAGAAATCAGCCAAGACCTCAGAAATAAAATGTAGACCTCAGAAGGACACTGCAGGGCAAATCGTTTTGTAACTTGAAGTGGTACTGATATTCCCTGCCCGGGAATCGAACCCGGGCCGCGGCGGTGAGAGCGCCGAATCCTAACCACTAGACAACCAGGGAAGGATAGTGCAATTCAAATTGTTTCATAATTTGAAATGGTACATACAGTTGAAGTCTGAAGTTTACATACACTTAGGTTGGAGTCATTAAAACTCGTTTGTCAACCATTCCACACATTTCTTGTTAACAAACTATAGTTTTGGCAAGTCGGTTAGGACATCCACTTTGTGCATGACACAAGTAATTTTTCCAAAATTTGTTTACAGACAGATTATTTCACTTATAATTCAGTGTATCACAAATCCAGTGGGTCAGAAGTTTACAAACACTAGTTTGGCTGTGCCTTTAAACAACTTGGACAATGACCAAAAATGATGTCCTGGTTTTAGAATCTTCTGATAGGCTAATTGACATAATTTGAGTCAATTGGAGGTGTACCTGTAGATGTATTTCATGGCCTGCCTTCAAACTCAGTGCCTCTTTGCTTGAGATCATGGGATTTTCAAAAGAAATCAGCCAAGACCTCAGAAATAAAATGTAGCCCTCAGAAGGACACTGCAGGGAAAATCGTTTTGTAACTTGAAGTGGTACTGATATTCCCTGACCGGGAATCGAACCCGGGCAGCGGCGGTGAGAGCGCCGAATCCTAACCACTAGTCAACCAGGGAAGGATACTGCTATTCAAATTGTTTCATAATTTGAAATGGTACATACAGTTGAAGTCTGAAGTTTACATACACTTAGGTTGGAGTCATTAAAACTCGTTTGTCAACCATTCCACACATTTCTTGTTAACAAACTATAGTTTTGGCAAGTCGGTTAGGACATCTGCTTTGTGCATGACACAAGTAATTTTTCCAAAATTTGTTTACAGACAGATTATTTCACTTATAATTCAGTGTATCACAAATCCAGTGGGTCAGAAGTTTACAAACACTAGGTTGGCTGTGCCTTTAAACAACTTGGACAATGACCAAAAATGATATCCTGGCTTTAGAATCTTCTGATAGGCTAATTGACATAATTTGAGTCAATTGGAGGTGTACCTGTAGATGTATTTCATGGCCTGCCTTCAAACTCAGTGCCTCTTTGCTTGAGATCATGGGATTTTCAAAAGAAATCAGCCAAGACCTCAGATATAAAGTGTCAACCTCAGAAGGACACTGCAGGGCAAATCGTTTTGTAATTTGAAGTGGTACTGATATTCCCTGACCACGAATCGAACCCGGGCCGCGGCGGTGAGAGCGCCAAATCCTAACCACTAGACCACCAGGGAAGGATACTGCAGTGCAAATTGGTCCACAATTTGAAATGGTACATACAGTGGGTCAGAAGTTTACAAACACTAGTTTGGCTGTGCCTTTAAACAACTTGGACAATGACCAAAAATGATGTCCTGGCTTTAGAAAGGCTAATTGACATAATTTGAGTCAATTGGAGGTGTACCTGTAGATGTATTTCATGGCCTGCCTTCAAACTCAGTGCCTCTTTGCTTGAGATCGTGGGATTTTCAAAAGAAATCAGCCAAGACCTCAGAAATAAAATGTAGACCTCAGAAGGACACTGCAGGGCAAATCGTTTTGTAACTTGAAGTGGTACTGATATTCCCTGACCGGGAATCGAACCCGGGCCGCGGCGGTGAGAGCGCCGAATCCTAACCACTAGACAACCAGGGAAGGATACTGCAATTCAAATTGTTTCATAATTTGAAATGGTACATACAGTTGAAGTCTGAAGTTTACATACACTTAGGTTGGAGTCATTAAAACTCGTTTGTCAACCATTCCACACATTTCTTGTTAACAAACTATAGTTTTGGCAAGTCGGTTAGGACATCTACTTTGTGCATGACACAAGTAATTTTTCCAAAATTTGTTTACAGACAGATTATTTCACTTATAATTCAGTGTATCACAAATCCAGTGGGTCAGAAGTTTACAAACACTAGGTTGGCTGTGCCTTTAAACAACTTGGACAATGACCAAAAATGATGTCCTGGCTTTAGAATCTTCTGATAGGCTAATTGACATAATTTGAGTCAATTGGAGGTGTACCTGTAGATGTATTTCATGGCCTGCCTTCAAACTCAGTGCCTCTTTGCTTGAGATCATGGGATTTTCAAAAGAAATCAGCCAAGACCTCAGAAATAAAATGTAGACGTCCACAAGTCTGGTTCATCCTTGGGAGCAATTTCCAAACGCCTGAAGGTACCACGTTCCTCTGTACAAGCAATAGTATGCAAAACAACAGCAAAGGACCTTGTGAAGATGCTGGAGGAAACAGATACAGAAGTATCTACAGTGAAACGAGTCCTATATCGACATAACCTGAAAATGCCAGACTACAGTTTGGGGACAAAGATCCTACTTTTTGGAGAAATGTCCTCTGGTCTGATGAAACAAAAATAGAAGTGTTTGGCCATATTGACCATTGTTGTGTTTGGAGGAGAAAGGGGGTGTCTTACAAGCCGAAGAACACCATCCCAACCGTGAAGGACAGGGGTGGCAGCATCATGTTGTGGGGGTGCTATGCTGCAGGAGAGACTGGTGGACCACTAGAACACCAGGGAAGGACACTGTAGGCCAAATGGTTTTGTAATTTGAAGTGGTACATATGTGCAATAACCTACTAAATTCATTGTGACAGGTTGCACAAGTAAACAAGTCGCATAAGTGAAGTTCCCTGACCGGGAATCGAACCCGAGCCGCGGCGGTGAGAGCGCCAAATACTAACCACTAGACCACTAGAACACCATCCCAACTGTGAAGCACAGGGGTGGCAGCATCATGTTGTGGGGGTGCTTTGCTGCAGGAGAGACTGGTGCACAACTAGAACACCAGGGAAGGACACTGCAGGGCAAATGGTTTTGTAATTTGAAGTGGTACATATGTGCAATAACCTACTAAATTCACTGTGACAGGTTGCACAAGTAAACAAGTCGCAAAAGAGAAGTTCCCTGACCGGGAATCGAACCCGGGCCGCGGCGGTGAGAGCGCCGAATCCTAACCACTAGACCACCAGGGAAGGATACTGCAATGCAAATTGGTCCACAATTTGAAATGGTACATACAGTGGGTCAGAAGTTTACAAACACTAGTTTGGCTGTGCCTTTAAACAACTTGGACAATGACCAAAAATGATGTCCTGGCTTTAGAATCTTCTGATAGGCTAATTGACATAATTTGAGTCAATTGGAGGTGTACCTGTAGATGTATTTCATGGCCTGCCTTCAAACTCAGTGCCTCTTTGCTTGAGATCATGGGATTTTCAAAAGAAATCAGCCAAGACCTCAGAAATAAAATGTAGCCCTCAGAAGGACACTGCAGGGAAAATCGTTTTGTAACTTGCAGTGGTACTGATAATCCCTGACCGGGAATCGAACCCGGGCCGCGGCGGTGAGAGCGCCGAATCCTAACCACTAGACAACCAGGGAAGGATACTGCTATTCAAATTGTTTCATAATTTGAAATGGTACATACAGTTGAAGTCTGAAGTTTACATACACTTAGGTTGGAGTCATTAAAACTCGTTTGTCAACCATTCCACACATTTCTTGTTAACAAACTATAGTTTTGGCAAGTCGGTTAGGACATCTGCTTTGTGCATGACACAAGTAATTTTTCCAAAATTTGTTTACAGACAGATTATTTCACTTATAATTCAGTGTATCACAAATCCAGTGGGTCAGAAGTTTACAAACACTAGGTTGGCTGTGCCTTTAAACAACTTGGACAATGACCAAAAATGATGTCCTGGCTTTAGAATCTTCTGATAGGCTAATTGACATAATTTGAGTCAATTGGAGGTGTACCTGTAGATGTATTTCATGGCCTGCCTTCAAACTCAGTGCCTCTTTGCTTGAGATCATGGGATTTTCAAAAGAAATCAGCCAAGACCTCAGATATAAAGTGTCAACCTCAGAAGGACACTGCAGGGCAAATCGTTTTGTAATTTGAAGTGGTACTGATATTCCCTGACCGCGAATCGAACCCGGGCCGCGGCGGTGAGAGCGCCAAATCCTAACCACTAGACCACCAGGGAAGGATACTGCAGTGCAAATTGGTCCACAATTTGAAATGGTACATACAGTGGGTCAGAAGTTTACAAACACTAGTTTGGCTGTGCCTTTAAACAACTTGGACAATGACCAAAAATGATGTCCTGGCTTTAGAAAGGCTAATTGACATAATTTGAGTCAATTGGAGGTGTACCTGTAGATGTATTTCATGGCCTGCCTTCAAACTCAGTGCCTCTTTGCTTGAGATCGTGGGATTTTCAAAAGAAATCAGCCAAGACCTCAGAAATAAAATGTAGACCTCAGAAGGACACTGCAGGGCAAATCGTTTTGTAACTTGAAGTGGTACTGATATTCCCTGACCGGGAATCGAACCCGGGCCGCGGCAGTGAGAGCGCCGAATCCTAACCACTAGACAACCAGGGAAGGATACTGCAATTCAAATTGTTTCATAATTTGAAATGGTACATACAGTTGAAGTCTGAAGTTTACATACACTTAGGTTGGAGTCATTAAAACTCGTTTGTCAACCATTCCACACATTTCTTGTTAACAAACTATAGTTTTGGCAAGTCGGTTAGGACATCTACTTTGTGCATGACACAAGTAATTTTTCCAAAATTTGTTTACAGACAGATTATTTCACTTATAATTCAGTGTATCACAAATCCAGTGGGTCAGAAGTTTACAAACACTAGGTTGGCTGTGCCTTTAAACAACTTGGACAATGACCAAAAATGATGTCCTGGCTTTAGAATCTTCTGATAGGCTAATTGACATAATTTGAGTCAATTGGAGGTGTACCTGTAGATGTATTTCATGGCCTGCCTTCAAACTCAGTGCCTCTTTGCTTGAGATCATGGGATTTTCAAAAGAAATCAGCCAAGACCTCAGATATAAAATGTAGACCTCAGAAGGACACTGCAGGGCAAATCGCTTTGTAATTTGAAGTGGTACTGATATTCCCTGACCGGGAATCGAACCCGGGCCGCGGCGGTGAGAGCGCCGAATCCTAACCACTAGACCACCAGGGAAGGATACTGCAGTGCAAATTGGTCCACAATTTGAAATGGTACATACAGTGGGTCAGAAGTTTACAAACACTAGTTTGGCTGTGCCTTTAAACAACTTGGACAATGACCAAAAATGATGTCCTGGCTTTAGAATCTTCTGATAGGCTAATTGACATAATTTGAGTCAATTGGAGGTGTACCTGTAGATGTATTTCATGGCCTGCCTTCAAACTCAGTGCCTCTTTGCTTGAGATCATGGGATTTTCAAAAGAAATCAGCCAAGACCTCAGAAATAAAATGTAGCCCTCAGAAGAACACTGCAGGGAAAATCGTTTTGTAACTTGAAGTGGTACTGATATTCCCTGACCGGGAATCGAACCCGGGCCGCGGCGGTGAGAGCGCCGAATCCTAACCACTAGACAACCAGGGAAGGATACTGCTATTCAAATTGTTTCATAATTTGAAATGGTACATACAGTTGAAGTCTGAAGTTTACATACACTTAGGTTGGAGTCATTAAAACTCGTTTGTCAACCATTCCACACATTTCTTGTTAACAAACTATAGTTTTGGCAAGTCGGTTAGGACATCTGCTTTGTGCATGACACAAGTAATTTTTCCAAAATTTGTTTACAGACAGATTATTTCACTTATAATTCAGTGTATCACAAATCCAGTGGGTCAGAAGTTTACAAACACTAGGTTGGCTGTGCCTTTAAACAACTTGGACAATGACCAAAAATGATGTCCTGGCTTTAGAATCTTCTGATAGGCTAATTGACATAATTTGAGTCAATTGGAGGTGTACCTGTAGATGTATTTCATGGCCTGCCTTCAAACTCAGTGCCTCTTTGCTTGAGATCATGGGATTTTCAAAAGAAATCAGCCAAGACCTCAGATATAAAATGTCAACCTCAGAAGGACACTGCAGGGTAAATCGTTTTGTAATTTGAAGTGGTACTGATGTTCCCTGACCGCGAATCGAACCCGGGCCGCGGCGGTGAGAGCGCCAAATCCTAACCACTAGACCACCAGGGAAGGATACTGCACTGCAAATTGGTCCACAATTTGAAATGGTACATACAGTGGGTCAGAAGTTTACAAACACTAGTTTGGCTGTGCCTTTAAACAACTTGGACAATGACCAAAAATTATGTCCTGGCTTTAGAAAGGCTAATTGACATAATTTGAGTCAATTGGAGGTGTACCTGTAGATGTATTTCATGGCCTGCCTTCAAACTCAGTGCCTCTTTGCTTGAGATCATGGGATTTTCAAAAGAAATCAGCCAAGACCTCAGAAATAAAATGTAGCCCTCAGAAGAACACTGCAGGGAAAATCGTTTTGTAACTTGAAGTGGTACTGATATTCCCTGACCGGGAATCGAACCCGGGCCGCGGCGGTGAGAGCGCCGAATCCTAACCACTAGACAACCAGGGAAGGATACTGCTATTCAAATTGTTTCATAATTTGAAATGGTACATACAGTTGAAGTCTGAAGTTTACATACACTTAGGTTGGAGTCATTAAAACTCGTTTGTCAACCATTCCACACATTTCTTGTTAACAAACTATAGTTTTGGCAAGTCGGTTAGGACATCTGCTTTGTGCATGACACAAGTAATTTTTCCAAAATTTGTTTACAGACAGATTATTTCACTTATAATTCAGTGTATCACAAATCCAGTGGGTCAGAAGTTTACAAACACTAGGTTGGCTGTGCCTTTAAACAACTTGGACAATGACCAAAAATGATGTCCTGGCTTTAGAATCTTCTGATAGGCTAATTGACATAATTTGAGTCAATTGGAGGTGTACCTGTAGATGTATTTCATGGCCTGCCTTCAAACTCAGTGCCTCTTTGCTTGAGATCATGGGATTTTCAAAAGAAATCAGCCAAGACCTCAGATATAAAATGTCAACCTCAGAAGGACACTGCAGGTTAAATCGTTTTGTAATTTGAAGTGGTACTGATATTCCCTGACCGCGAATCGAACCCGGGCCGCGGCGGTGAGAGCGCCAAATCCTAACCACTAGACCACCAGGGAAGGATACTGCAGTGCAAATTGGTCCACAATTTGAAATGGTACATACAGTGGGTCAGAAGTTTACAAACACTAGTTTGGCTGTGCCTTTAAACAACTTGGACATTGACCAAAAATTATGTCCTGGCTTTAGAAAGGCTAATTGACATAATTTGAGTCAATTGGAGGTGTACCTGTAGATGTATTTCATGTCCTGCCCTCAAACTCAGTGCCTCTTTGCTTGAGATCATGGGATTTTCAAAAGAAATCAGCCAAGACCTCAGAAATAAAATGTTCCCTGACCGGGAATCGAACCCGGGCCGCGGCGGTGAGAGCGCCGAATCCTAACCACTAGACAACCAGGGAAGGATACTGCAATTCAAATTGTTTCATAATTTGAAATGGTACATACAGTTGAAATCTGAAGTTTACATACACTTAGGTTGGAGTCATTAAAACTCGTTTGTCAACCATTCCACACATTTCTTGTTAACAAACTATAGTTTTGGCAAGTCGGTTAGGACATCTACTTTGTGCATGACACAAGTAATTTTTCCAAAATTTGTTTACAGACAGATTATTTCACTTATAATTCAGTGTATCACAAATCCAGTGGGTCAGAAGTTTACAAACACTAGGTTGGCTGTGCCTTTAAACAACTTGGACAATGACCAAAAATGATGTCCTGGCTTTAGAATCTTCTGATAGGCTAATTGACATAATTTGAGTCAATTGGAGGTGTACCTGTAGATGTATTTCATGGCCTGCCTTCAAACTCAGTGCCTCTTTGCTTGAGATCATGGGATTTTCAAAAGAAATCAGCCAAGACCTCAGATATAAAATGTCAACCTCAGAAGGACACTGCAGGGCAAATCGTTTTGTAATTTGAAGTGGTACTGATATTCCCTGACCGCGAATCGAACCCGGGCCGCGGCGGTGAGAGCGCCGAATCCTAACAACTAGACCACCAGGGAAGGATACTGCAGTGCAAATTGGTCCACAATTTGAAATGGTACATACAGTGGGTCAGAAGTTTACAAACACTAGTTTGGCTGTGCCTTTAAACAACTTGGACAATGACCAAAAATGATGTCCTGGCTTTAGAAAGGCTAATTGACATAATTTGAGTCAATTGGAGGTGTACCTGTAGATGTATTTCATGGCCTGCCTTCAAACTCAGTGCCTCTTTGCTTGAGATCATGGGATTTTCAAAAGAAATCAGCCAAGACCTCAGATATAAAATGTAGACCTCAGAAGGACACTGCAGGGCAAATCGCTTTGTAATTTGAAGTAGTACTGATATTCCCTGACCGGGAATCGAACCCGGGCCGCGGCGGTGAGAGCGCCGAATTCTAACCACTAGACCACCAGGGAAGGATACTGCAGTGCAAATTGGTCCACAATTTGAAATGGTACATACAGTGGGTCAGAAGTTTACAAACACTAGTTTGGCTGTGCCTTTAAACAACTTGGACAATGACCAAAAATGATGTCCTGGCTTTAGAATCTTCTGATAGGCTAATTGACATAATTTGAGTCAATTGGAGGTGTACCTGTAGATGTATTTCATGGCCTGCCTTCAAACTCAGTGCCTCTTTGCTTGAGATCATGGGATTTTCAAAAGAAATCAGCCAAGACCTCAGAAATAAAATGTAGACGTCCACAAGTCTGGTTCATCCTTGGGAGCAATTTCCAAACGCCTGAAGGTACCACGTTCCTCTGTACAAGCAATAGTATGCAAAACAACAGCAAAGGACCTTGTGAAGATGCTGGAGGAAACAGATACAGAAGTATCTACAGTGAAACGAGTCCTATATCGACATAACCTGAAAATGCCAGACTACAGTTTGGGGACAAAGATCCTACTTTTTGGAGAAATGTCCTCTGGTCTGATGAAACAAAAATAGAAGTGTTTGGCCATATTGACCATTGTTGTGTTTGGAGGAGAAAGGGGGTGTCTTACAAGCCGAAGAACACCATCCCAACCGTGAAGGACAGGGGTGGCAGCATCATGTTGTGGGGGTGCTTTGCTGCAGGAGAGACTGGTGCACCACTAGAACACCAGGGAAGGACACTGCAGGGCAAATGGTTTTGTAATTTGAAGTGGTACATATGTGCAATAACCTACTAAATTCATTGTGACAGGTTGCACAAGTAAACAAGTCGCAAAAGTGAAGTTCCCTGACCGGGAATCGAACGACGAGCCGCGGCGGTGAGAGCGCCGAATCGTAACCACTAACCACTAGAACACCATCCCAATCGTGAAGCACAGGGGTGGCAGCATCATGTTGTGGGGGTGCTTTGCTGCAGGAGAGACTGGTGCACAACTAGAACACCAGGGAAGGACACTGCAGGGCAAATGGTTTTGTAATTTGAAGTGGTACATATGTGCAATAACCTACTAAATTCATTGTGACAGGTTGCACAAGTAAACAAGTCGCAAAAGAGAAGTTCCCTGACCGGGAATCGAACCCAGGCCGCGGCGGTGAGAGCGCCGAATCCTAACCACTAGACAACCAGGGAAGGATACTGCAATTCAAATTGTTTCATAATTTGAAATGGTACATACAGTTGAAGTCTGAAGTTTACATACACTTAGGTTGGAGTCATTAAAACTCGTTTGTCAACCATTCCACACATTTCTTGTTAACAAACTATAGTTTTGGCAAGTCGGTTAGGACATCTACTTTGTGCATGACACAAGTAATTTTTCCAAAATTTGTTTACAGACAGATTATTTCACTTATAATTCAGTGTATCACAAATCCAGTGGGTCAGAAGTTTACAAACACTAGGTTGGCTGTGCCTTTAAACAACTTGGACAATGACCAAAAATGATGTCCTGGCTTTAGAATCTTCTGATAGGCTAATTGACATAATTTGAGTCAATTGGAGGTGTACCTGTAGATGTATTTCATGGCCTGCCTTCAAACTCAGTGCCTCTTTGCTTGAGATCATGGGATTTTCAAAAGAAATCAGCCAAGACCTCAGAAATAAAATGTAGACGTCCACAAGTCTGGTTCATCCTTGGGAGCAATTTCCAAACGCCCGAAGGTACCACGTTCCTCTGTACAAGCAATAGTATGCAAAACAACAGCAAAGGACCTTGTGAAGATGCTGGAGGAAACAGATACAGAAGTATCTACAGTGAAACGAGTCCTATATCGACATAACCTGAAAATGCCAGACTACAGTTTGGGGACAAAGATCCTACTTTTTGGAGAAATGTCCTCTGGTCTGATGAAACAAAAATAGAAGTGTTTGGCCATATTGACCATTGTTGTGTTTGGAGGAGAAAGGGGGTGTCTTACAAGCCGAAGAACACCATCCCAACCGTGAAGCACAGGGGTGGCAGCATCATGTTGTGGGGGTGCTTTGCTGCAGGAGAGACTGGTGCACAACTAGAACAACAGGGAAGGACACTGCAGGGCAAATGGTTTTGTAATTTGAAGTGGTACATATGTGCAATAACCTACTAAATTCATTGTGACAGGTTGCACAAGTAAACAAGTCGCAAAAGAGAAGTTCCCTGACCGGGAATCGAACCCGGGCCGCGGCGGTGAGAGCGCCGAATCCTAACCACTAGACCACCAGGGAAGGATACTGCAGTGCAAATTGGTCCACAATTTGAAATGGTACATACAGTGGGTCAGAAGTTTACAAACACTAGGTTGGCTGTGCCTTTAAACAACTTGGACAATGACCAAAAATGATGTCCTGGTTTTAGAATCTTCTGATAGGCTAATTGACATAATTTGAGTCAATTGGAGGTGTACCTGTAGATGTATTTCATGGCCTGCCTTCAAACTGAGTGCCTCTTTGCTTGAGATCATGGGATTTTCAAAAGAAATCAGCCAAGACCTCAGATATAAAATGTAGACCTTAGAAGGACACTGCAGGGCAAAGCATTTTGTAATTTGAAGTGGTACTGATATTCCCTGACCGGGAATCGAACCCGGGCCGCGGCGGTGAGAGCGCCGAATCCTAACCACTAGACAACCAGGGAAGGATACTGCAATTCAAATTGTTTCATAATTTGAAATGGTACATACAGTTGAAGTCTGAAGTTTACATACACTTAGGTTGGAGTCATTAAAACTCGTTTGTCAACCATTCCACACATTTCTTGTTAACAAACTATAGTTTTGGCAAGTCGGTTAGGACATCTACTTTGTGCATGACACAAGTAATTTTTCCAAAATTTGTTTACAGACAGATTATTTCACTTATAATTCAGTGTATCACAAATCCAGTGGGTCAGAAGTTTACAAACACTAGGTTGGCTGTGCCTTTAAACAACTTGGACAATGACCAAAAATGATGTCCTGGCTTTAGAATCTTCTGATAGGCTAATTGACATAATTTGAGTCAATTGGAGGTGTACCTGTAGATGTATTTCATGGCCTGCCTTCAAACTCAGTGCCTCTTTGCTTGAGATCATGGGATTTTCAAAAGAAATCAGCCAAGACCTCAGAAATAAAATGTAGACCTCAGAAGGACACTGCAGGGCAAATCGTTTTGTAATTTGAAGTGGTAATGAAATTCCCTGACCGGGAATCGAACCCGGGCCGCGGCGGTGAGAGCGCCGAATCCTAACCACTAGACAACCAGGGAAGGATACTGCAATTCAAATTGTTTCATAATTTGAAATGGTACATACAGTTGAAGTCTGAAGTTTACATACACTTAGGTTGGAGTCATTAAAACTCGTTTGTCAACCATTCCACACATTTCTTGTTAACAAACCATAGTTTTGGCAAGTCGGTTAGGACATCTACTTTGTGCATGACACAAGTAATTTTTCCAAAATTTGTTTACAGACAGATTATTTCACTTATAATTCAGTGTATCACAAATCCAGTGGGTCAGAAGTTTACAAACACTAGGTTGGCTGTGCCTTTAAACAACTTGGACAATGACCAAAAATGATGTCCTGGCTTTAGAATCTTCTGATAGGCTAATTGACATAATTTGAGTCAATTGGAGGTGTACCTGTAGATGTATTTCATGGCCTGCCTTCAAACTCAGTGCCTCTTTGCTTGAGATCATGGGATTTTCAAAAGAAATCAGCCAAGACCTCAGATATAAAATGTAGACCTTAGAAGGACACTGCAGGGAAAATCATTTTGTAATTTGAAGTGGTACTGATATTCCCTGACCGGGAATCGAACCCAGGCCGCGGCGGTGAGAGCGCCGAATCCTAAACACTAGACAACCAGGGAAGGATACTGCTATTCAAATTGTTTCATAATTTGAAATGGTACATACAGTTGAAGTCTGAAGTTTACATACACTTAGGTTGGAGTCATTAAAACTCGTTTGTCAACCATTCCACACATTTCTTGTTAACAAACTATAGTTTTGGCAAGTCGGTTAGGACATCTACTTTGTGCATGACACAAGTAATTTTTCCAAAATTTGTTTACAGACAGAGTATTTCACTTATAATTCAGTGTATCACAAATCCAGTGGGTCAGAAGTTTACAAACACTAGGTTGGCTGTGCCTTTAAACAACTTGGACAATGACCAAAAATGATGTCCTGGCTTTAGAATCTTCTGATAGGCTAATTGACATAATTTGAGTCAATTGGAGGTGTACCTGTAGATGTATTTCATGGCCTGCCTTCAAACTCAGTGCCTCTTTGCTTGAGATCATGGGATTTTCAAAAGAAATCAGCCAAGACCTCAGAAATAAAATGTAGACGTCCACAAGTCTGGTTCATCCTTGGGAGCAATTTCCAAACGCCTGAAGGTACCATGTTCCTCTGTACAAGCAATAGTATGCAAAACAACAGCAAAGGACCTTGTGAAGATGCTGGAGGAAACAGATACAGAAGTATCTACAGTGAAACGAGTCCTATATCGACATAACCTGAAAATGCCAGACTACAGTTTGGGGACAAAGATCCTACTTTTTGGAGAAATGTCCTCTGGTCTGATGAAACAAAAATAGAAGTGTTTGGCCATATTGACCATTGTTGTGTTTGGAGGAGAAAGGGGGTGTCTTACAAGCCGAAGAACACCATCCCAACCGTGAAGCACAGGGGTGGCAGCATCATGTTGTGGGGGTGCTTTGCTGCAGGAGAGACTGGTGCACAACTAGAACAACAGGGAAGGACACTCCTGGTCAAATGGTTTTGTAATTTGAAGTGGTACATATGTGCAATAACCTACTAAATTCATTGTGACAGGTTGCACAAGTAAACAAGTCGCAAAAGAGAAGTTCCCTGACAGGGAATCGAACCCGGGCCGCAGCGGTGAGAGAGCCGAATCCTAACCACTAGACCACCAGGGAAGGATACTGCAGTGCAAATTGGTCCACAATTTGAAATGGTACATACAGTGGGTCAGAAGTTTATAAACACTAGGTTGGCTGTGCCTTTAAACAACTTGGACAATGACCAAAAATGATGTCCTGGCTTTAGAATCTTCTGATAGGCTAATTGACATAATTTGAGTCAATTGGAGGTGTACCTGTAGATGTATTTCATGGCCTGCCTTCAAACTCAGTGCCTCTTTGCTTGAGATCATGGGATTTTCAAAAGAAATCAGCCAAGACCTCAGATATAAAATGTAGACCTCAGAAGGACAAATCGTTTTGTAATTTGAAGTGGTAATGATATTCCCTGACCGGGAATCGAACCAGGGCCGCGGCGGTGAGAGCGCCGAATCCTAACCACTAGACAACCAGGGAAGGATACTGCAATTCAAATTGTTTCATAATTTGAAATGGTACATACAGTTGAAGTCTGAAGTTTACATACACTTAGGTTGGAGTCATTAAAACTCGTTTGTCAACCATTCCACACATTTCTTGTTAACAAACTATAGTTTTGGCAAGTCGGTTAGGACATCTACTTTGTGCATGACACAAGTAATTTTTCCAAAATTTGTTTACAGACAGATTATTTCACTTATAATTCAGTGTATCACAAATCCAGTGGGTCAGAAGTTTACAAACACTAGGTTGGCTGTGCCTTTAAACAACTTGGACAATGACCAAAAATGATGTCCTGGCTTTAGAATCTTCTGATAGGCTAATTGACATAATTTGAGTCAATTGGAGGTGTACCTGTAGATGTATTTCATGGCCTGCCTTCAAACTCAGTGCCTCTTTGCTTGAGATCATGGGATTTTCAAAAGAAATCAGCCAAGACCTCAGAAATAAAATGTAGACCTCAGAAGGACACTGCAGGGCAAATCGTTTTGTAATTTGAAGTGGTAATGAAATTCCCTGACCGGGAATCGAACCCGGGCCGCGGCGGTGAGAGCGCTGAATCCTAACCACTAGACAACCAGGGAAGGATACTGCAATTCAAATTGTTTCATAATTTGAAATGGTACATACAGTTGAAGTCTGAAGTTTACATACACTTAGGTTGGAGTCATTAAAACTCGTTTGTCAACCATTCCACACATTTCTTGTTAACAAACTATAGTTTTGGCAAGTCGGTTAGGACATCTACTTTGTGCATGACACAAGTAATTTTTCCAAAATTTGTTTACAGACAGATTATTTCACTTATAATTCAGTGTATCACAAATCCAGTGGGTCAGAAGTTTACAAACACTAGGTTGGCTGTGCCTTTAAACAACTTGGACAATGACCAAAAATGATGTCCTGGCTTTAGAATCTTCTGATAGGCTAATTGACATAATTTGAGTCAATTGGAGGTGTACCTGTAGATGTATTTCATGGCCTGCCTTCAAACTCAGTGCCTCTTTGCTTGAGATCATGGGATTTTCAAAAGAAATCAGCCAAGACCTCAGAAATAAAATGTAGACCTCAGAAGGACACTGCAGGGCAAATCGTTTTGTAACTTGAAGTGGTACTGATATTCCCTGACCGGGAATCGAACCCGGGCCGCGGCGGTGAGAGCGCCGAATCCTAACCACTAGACAACCAGGGAAGGATACTGCAATTCAAATTGTTTCATAATTTGAAATGGTACATACAGTTGAAGTCTGAAGTTTACATACACTTAGGTTGGAGTCATTAAAACTTGTTTGTCAACCATTCCACACATTTCTTGTTAACAAACTATAGTTTTGGCAAGTCGGTTAGGACATCTACTTTGTGCATGACACAAGTAATTTTTCCAAAATTTGTTTACAGACAGATTATTTCACTTATAATTCAGTGTATCACAAATCCAGTGGGTCAGAAGTTTACAAACACTAGGTTGGCTGTGCCTTTAAACAACTTGGACAATGACCAAAAATGATGTCCTGGCTTTAGAATCTTCTGATAGGCTAATTGACATAATTTGAGTCAATTGGAGGTGTACCTGTAGATGTATTTCATGGCCTGCCTTCAAACTCAGTGCCTCTTTGCTTGAGATCATGGGATTTTCAAAAGAAATCAGCCAAGACCTCAGAAATAAAATGTAGACGTCCACAAGTCTGGTTCATCCTTGGGAGCAATTTCCAAACGCCTGAAGGTACCACGTTCCTCTGTACAAGCAATAGTATGCAAAACAACAGCAAAGGACCTTGTGAAGATGCTGGAGGAAACAGATACAGAAGTATCTACAGTGAAACGAGTCCTATATCGACATAACCTGAAAATGCCAGACTACAGTTTGGGGACAAAGATCCTACTTTTTGGAGAAATGTCCTCTGGTCTGATGAAACAAAAATAGAAGTGTTTGGCCATATTGACCATTGTTGTGTTTGGAGGAGAAAGGGGGTGTCTTACAAGCCGAAGAACACCATCCCAACCGTGAAGCACAGGGGTGGCAGCACCATGTTGTGGGGGTGCTTTGCTGCAGGAGCGACTGGTGCACAACTAGAACAACAGGGAAGGACACTGCAGGGCAAATGGTTTTGTAATTTGAAGTGGTACATATGTGCAATAACCTACTAAATTCATTGTGACAGGTTGCACAAGTAAACAAGTCGCAAAAGAGAAGTTCCCTGACCGGGAATCGAACCCGGGCCGCGGCGGTGAGAGCGCCGAATCCTAACCACTAGACCACCAGGGAAGGATACTGCAGTGCAAATTGGTCCACAATTTGAAATGGTACATACAGTGGGTCAGAAGTTTACAAACACTAGGTTGGCTGTGCCTTTAAACAACTTGGACAATGACCAAAAATGATGTCCTGGCTTTAGAATCTTCTGATAGGCTAATTGATATAATTTGAGTCAATTGGAGGTGTACCTGTAGATGTATTTCATGGCCTGCCTTCAAACTCAGTGCCTCTTTGCTTGAGATCATGGGATTTTCAAAAGAAATCAGCCAAGACCTCAGATATAAAATGTAGACCTCAGAAGGACACTGCAGGGCAAATAATTTGGTAATTTGAAGTGGTACTGATATTCCCTGACCGGGAATCGAACACGGGCCGCGGCGGTGAGAGCGCCGAATCCTAACCACTAGACAACCAGGGAAGGATACTGCAGTGCAAATTGGTCCACAATTTGAAATGGTACATACAGTGGGTCAGAAGTTTACAAACACTAGTTTGGCTGTGCCTTTAAAGAACTTGGACAATGACCAAAAATGATGTCCTGGCTTTAGAATCTTCTGATAGGCTAATTGACATAATTTGAGTCAATTGGAGGTGTACCTGTAGATGTATTTCATGGCCTGCCTTCAAACTCAGTGCCTCTTTGCTTGAGATCATGGGATTTTCAAAAGAAATCAGCCAAGACCTCAGAAATAAAATGTAGACCTCAGAAGGACACTGCAGGGCAAATCGTTTTGTAACTTGAAGTGGTACTGATATTCCCTGACCGGGAATCGAACCCGGGCCGCGGCGGTGAGAGCGCCGAATCCTAACCACTAGACAACCAGGGAAGGATACTGCAATTCAAATTGTTTCATAATTTGAAATGGTACATACAGTTGAAGTCTGAAGTTTACATACACTTAGGTTGGAGTCATTAAAACTCGTTTGTCAACCATTCCACACATTTCTTGTTAACAAACTATAGTTTTGGCAAGTCGGTTAGGACATCTACTTTGTGCATGACACAAGTAATTTTTCCAAAATTTGTTTACAGACAGATTATTTCACTTATAATTCAGTGTATCACAAATCCAGTGGGTCAGAAGTTTACAAACACTAGGTTGGCTGTGCCTTTAAACAACTTGGACAATGACCAAAAATGATGTCCTGGCTTTAGAATCTTCTGATAGGCTAATTGACATAATTTGAGTCAATTGGAGGTGTACCTGTAGATGTATTTCATGGCCTGCCTTCAAACTCAGTGCCTCTTTGCTTGAGATCATGGGATTTTCAAAAGAAATCAGCCAAGACCTCAGAAATAAAATGTAGACGTCCACAAGTCTGGTTCATCCTTGGGAGCAATTTCCAAACGCCTGAAGGTACCACGTTCCTCTGTACAAGCAATAGTATGCAAAACAACAGCAAAGGACCTTGTGAAGATGCTGGAGGAAACAGATACAGAAGTATCTACAGTGAAACGAGTCCTATATCGACATAACCTGAAAATGCCAGACTACAGTTTGGGGACAAAGATCCTACTTTTTGGAGAAATGTCCTCTGGTCTGATGAAACAAAAATAGAAGTGTTTGGCCATATTGACCATTGTTGTGTTTGGAGGAGAAAGGGGGTGTCTTACAAGCCGAAGAACACCATCCCAACCGTGAAGCACAGGGGTGGCAGCATCATGTTGTGGGGGTGCTTTGCTGCAGGAGAGACTGGTGCACAACTAGAACAACAGGGAAGGACACTGCAGGGCAAATGGTTTTGTAATTTGAAGTGGTACATATGTGCAATAACCTACTAAATTCATTGTGACAGGTTGCATAAGTAAACAAGTCGCAAAAGAGAAGTTCCCTGACCGGGAATCGAACCCGGGCCGCGGCGGTGAGAGCGCCGAATCCTAACCACTAGACCACCAGTGAAGGATACTGCAGTGCAAATTGGTCCACAATTTGAAATGGTACATACAGTGGGTCAGAAGTTTACAAACACTAGGTTGGCTGTGCCTTTAAACAACTTGGACAATGACCAAAAATGATGTCCTGGCTTTAGAATCTTCTGATAGGCTAATTGATATAATTTGAGTCAATTGGAGGTGTACCTGTAGATGTATTTCATGGCCTGCCTTCAAACTCAGTGCCTCTTTGCTTGAGATCATGGGATTTTCAAAAGAAATCAGCCAAGACCTCAGATATAAAATGTAGACCTCAGAAGGACACTGCAGGGCAAATAATTTGGTAATTTGAAGTGGTACTGATATTCCCTGACCGGGAATCGAACACGGGCCGCGGCGGTGAGAGCGCCGAATCCTAACCACTAGACAACCAGGGAAGGATACTGCAGTGCAAATTGGTCCACAATTTGAAATGGTACATACAGTGGGTCAGAAGTTTACAAACACTAGTTTGGCTGTGCCTTTAAAGAACTTGGACAATGACCAAAAATGATGTCCTGGCTTTAGAATCTTCTGATAGGCTAATTGACATAATTTGAGTCAATTGGAGGTGTACCTGTAGATGTATTTCATGGCCTGCCTTCAAACTCAGTGCCTCTTTGCTTGAGATCATGGGATTTTCAAAAGAAATCAGCCAAGACCTCAGAAATAAAATGTAGACCTCAGAAGGACACTGCAGGGCAAATCGTTTTGTAACTTGAAGTGGTACTGATATTCCCTGACCGGGAATCGAACCCGGGCCGCGGCGGTGAGAGCGCCGAATCCTAACCACTAGACAACCAGGGAAGGATACTGCAATTCAAATTGTTTCATAATTTGAAATGGTACATACAGTTGAAGTCTGAAGTTTACATACACTTAGGTTGGAGTCATTAAAACTCGTTTGTCAACCATTCCACACATTTCTTGTTAACAAACTATAGTTTTGGCAAGTCGGTTAGGACATCTACTTTGTGCATGACACAAGTAATTTTTCCAAAATTTGTTTACAGACAGATTATTTCACTTATAATTCAGTGTATCACAAATCCAGTGGGTCAGAAGTTTACAAACACTAGGTTGGCTGTGCCTTTAAACAACTTGGACAATGACCAAAAATGATGTCCTGGCTTTAGAATCTTCTGATAGGCTAATTGACATAATTTGAGTCAATTGGAGGTGTACCTGTAGATGTATTTCATGGCCTGCCTTCAAACTCAGTGCCTCTTTGCTTGAGATCATGGGATTTTCAAAAGAAATCAGCCAAGACCTCAGAAATAAAATGTAGACGTCCACAAGTCTGGTTCATCCTTGGGAGCAATTTCCAAACGCCTGAAGGTACCACGTTCCTCTGTACAAGCAATAGTATGCAAAACAACAGCAAAGGACCTTGTGAAGATGCTGGAGGAAACAGATACAGAAGTATCTACAGTGAAACGAGTCCTATATCGACATAACCTGAAAATGCCAGACTACAGTTTGGGGACAAAGATCCTACTTTTTGGAGAAATGTCCTCTGGTCTGATGAAACAAAAATAGAAGTGTTTGGCCATATTGACCATTGTTGTGTTTGGAGGAGAAAGGGGGTGTCTTACAAGCCGAAGAACACCATCCCAACCGTGAAGCACAGGGGTGGCAGCATCATGTTGTGGGGGTGCTTTGCTGCAGGAGAGACTGGTGCACAACTAGAACAACAGGGAAGGACACTGCAGGGCAAATGGTTTTGTAATTTGAAGTGGTACATATGTGCAATAACCTACTAAATTCATTGTGACAGGTTGCACAAGTAAACAAGTCGCAAAAGAGAAGTTCCCTGACCGGGAATCGAACCCGGGCCGCGGCGGTGAGAGCGCCGAATCCTAACCACTAGACCACCAGTGAAGGATACTGCAGTGCAAATTGGTCCACAATTTGAAATGGTACATACAGTGGGTCAGAAGTTTACAAACACTAGGTTGGCTGTGCCTTTAAACAACTTGGACAATGACCAAAAATGATGTCCTGGCTTTAGAATCTTCTGATAGGCTAATTGATATAATTTGAGTCAATTGGAGGTGTACCTGTAGATGTATTTCATGGCCTGCCTTCAAACTCAGTGCCTCTTTGCTTGAGATCATGGGATTTTCAAAAGAAATCAGCCAAGACCTCAGATATAAAATGTAGACCTCAGAAGGACACTGCAGGGCAAATAATTTGGTAATTTGAAGTGGTACTGATATTCCCTGACCGGGAATCGAACACGGGCCGCGGCGGTGAGAGCGCCGAATCCTAACCACTAGACAACCAGGGAAGGATACTGCAATTCAAATTGTTTCATAATTTGAAATGGTACATACAGTTGAAGTCTGAAGTTTACATACACTTAGGTTGGAGTCATTAAAACTCGTTTGTCAACCATTCCACACATTTCTTGTTAACAAACTATAGTTTTGGCAAGTCGGTTAGGACATCTGCTTTGTGCATGACACAAGTAATTTTTCCAAAATTTGTTTACAGACAGATTATTTCACTTATAATTCAGTGTATCACAAATCCAGTGGGTCAGAAGTTTACAAACACTAGGTTGGCTGTGCCTTTAAACAACTTGGACAATGACCAAAAATGATGTCCTGGCTTTAGAATCTTCTGATAGGCTAATTGACATAATTTGAGTCAATTGGAGGTGTACCTGTAGATGTATTTCATGGCCTGCCTTCAAACTCAGTGCCTCTTTGCTTGAGATCATGGGATTTTCAAAAGAAATCAGCCAAGACCTCAGATATAAAATATCAACCTCAGAAGGACACTGCAGGGCAAATCGTTTTGTAATTTGAAGTGGTACTGATATTCCCTGACCTGGAATCGAACCCGGGCCGCGTCGGTGAGAGCGCCGAATCCTAACCACTAGACCACCAGGGAAGGATACTGCAGTGCAAATTGGTCCACAATTTGAAATGGTACATACAGTGGGTCAGAAGTTTACAAACACTAGTTTGGCTGTGCCTTTAAACAACTTGGACAATGACCAAAAATGATGTCCTGGCTTTAGAATCTTCTGATAGGCTAATTGACATAATTTGAGTCAATTGGAGGTGTACCTGTAGATGTATTTCATGGCCTGCCTTCAAACTCAGTGCCTCTTTGCTTGAGATCATGGGATTTTCAAAAGAAATCAGCCAAGACCTCAGAAATAAAATGTAGACCTCAGAAGGACACTGCAGGGCAAATCGTTTTGTAACTTGAAGTGGTACTGATATTCCCTGACCGGGAATCGAACCCGGGCCGCGGCGGTGAGAGCGCCGAATCCTAACCACTAGACAACCAGGGAAGGATACTGCAATTCAAATTGTTTCATAATTTGAAATGGTACATACAGTTGAAGTCTGAAGTTTACATACACTTAGGTTGGAGTCATTAAAACTCGTTTGTCAACCATTCCACACATTTCTTGTTAACAAACTATAGTTTTGGCAAGTCGGTTAGGACATCTACTTTGTGCATGACACAAGTAATTTTTCCAAAATTTGTTTACAGACAGATTATTTCACTTATAATTCAGTGTATCACAAATCCAGTGGGTCAGAAGTTTACAAACACTAGGTTGGCTGTGCCTTTAAACAACTTGGACAATGACCAAAAATGATGTCCTGGCTTTAGAATCTTCTGATAGGCTAATTGACATAATTTGAGTCAATTGGAGGTGTACCTGTAGATGTATTTCATGGCCTGCCTTCAAACTCAGTGCCTCTTTGCTTGAGATCATGGGATTTTCAAAAGAAATCAGCCAAGACCTCAGAAATAAAATGTAGACGTCCACAAGTCTGGTTCATCCTTGGGAGCAATTTCCAAACGCCTGAAGGTACCACGTTCCTCTGTACAAGCAATAGTATGCAAAACAACAGCAAAGGACCTTGTGAAGATGCTGGAGGAAACAGATACAGAAGTATCTACAGTGAAACGAGTCCTATATCGACATAACCTGAAAATGCCAGACTACAGTTTGGGGACAAAGATCCTACTTTTTGGAGAAATGTCCTCTGGTCTGATGAAACAAAAATAGAAGTGTTTGGCCATATTGACCATTGTTGTGTTTGGAGGAGAAAGGGGGTGTCTTACAAGCCGAAGAACACCATCCCAACCGTGAAGCACAGGGGTGGCAGCATCATGTTGTGGGGGTGCTTTGCTGCAGGAGAGACTGGTGCACAACTAGAACAACAGGGAAGGACACTGCAGGGCAAATGGTTTTGTAATTTGAAGTGGTACATATGTGCAATAACCTACTAAATTCATTGTGACAGGTTGCACAAGTAAACAAGTCGCAAAAGAGAAGTTCCCTGACCGGGAATCGAACCCGGGCCGCGGCGGTGAGTGCGCCGAATCCTAACCACTAGACCACCAGTGAAGGATACTGCAGTGCAAATTGGTCCACAATTTGAAATGGTACATACAGTGGGTCAGAAGTTTACAAACACTAGGTTGGCTGTGCCTTTAAACAACTTGGACAATGACCAAAAATGATGTCCTGGCTTTAGAATCTTCTGATAGGCTAATTGATATAATTTGAGTCAATTGGAGGTGTACCTGTAGATGTATTTCATGGCCTGCCTTCAAACTCAGTGCCTCTTTGCTTGAGATCATGGGATTTTCAAAAGAAATCAGCCAAGACCTCAGATATAAAATGTAGACCTCAGAAGGACACTGCAGGGCAAATAATTTGGTAATTTGAAGTGGTACTGATATTCCCTGACCGGGAATCGAAAACGGGCCGCGGCGGTGAGAGCGCCGAATCCTAACCACTAGACAACCAGGGAAGGATACTGCAATTCAAATTGTTTCATAATTTGAAATGGTACATACAGTTGAAGTCTGAAGTTTACATACACTTAGGTTGGAGTCATTAAAACTCGTTTGTCAACCATTCCACACATTTCTTGTTAACAAACTATAGTTTTGGCAAGTCGGTTAGGACATCTGCTTTGTGCATGACACAAGTAATTTTTCCAAAATTTGTTTACAGACAGATTATTTCACTTATAATTCAGTGTATCACAAATCCAGTGGGTCAGAAGTTTACAAACACTAGGTTGGCTGTGCCTTTAAACAACTTGGACAATGACCAAAAATGATGTCCTGGCTTTAGAATCTTCTGATAGGCTAATTGACATAATTTGAGTCAATTGGAGGTGTACCTGTAGATGTATTTCATGGCCTGCCTTCAAACTCAGTGCCTCTTTGCTTGAGATCATGGGATTTTCAAAAGAAATCAGCCAAGACCTCAGATATAAAATATCAACCTCAGAAGGACACTGCAGGGCAAATCGTTTTGTAATTTGAAGTGGTACTGATATTCCCTGACCTGGAATCGAACCCGGGCCGCGTCGGTGAGAGCGCCGAATCCTAACCACTAGACCACCAGGGAAGGATACTGCAGTGCAAATTGGTCCACAATTTGAAATGGTACATACAGTGGGTCAGAAGTTTACAAACACTAGTTTGGCTGTGCCTTTAAACAACTTGGACAATGACCAAAAATGATGTCCTGGCTTTAGAATCTTCTGATAGGCTAATTGACATAATTTGAGTCAATTGGAGGTGTACCTGTAGATGTATTTCATGGCCTGCCTTCAAACTCAGTGCCTCTTTGCTTGAGATCATGGGATTTTCAAAAGAAATCAGCCAAGACCTCAGATATAAAATGTAGACCTCAGAAGGACACTGCAGGGCAAATAATTTGGTAATTTGAAGTGTTACTGATATTCCCTGACCGGGAATCGAACACGGGCCGCGGTGGTGAGAGCGCCGAATCCTAACCACTAGACAACCAGGGAAGGATACTGCAATTCAAATTGTTTCATAATTTGAAATGGTACATACAGTTGAAGTCTGAAGTTTACATACACTTAGGTTGGAGTCATTAAAACTCGTTTGTCAACCATTCCACACATTTCTTGTTAACAAACTATAGTTTTGGCAAGTCGGTTAGGACATCTACTTTGTGCATGACACAAGTAATTTTTCCAAAATTTGTTTACAGACAGATTATTTCACTTATAATTCAGTGTATCACAAATCCAGTGGGTCAGAAGTTTACAAACACTAGGTTGGCTGTGCCTTTAAACAACTTGGACAATGACCAAAAATGATGTCCTGGCTTTAGAATCTTCTGATAGGCTAATTGACATAATTTGAGTCAATTGGAGGTGTACCTGTAGATGTATTTCATGGCCTGCCTTCAAACTCAGTGCCTCTTTGCTTGAGATCATGGGATTTTCAAAAGAAATCAGCCAAGACCTCAGATATAAAATATCAACCTCAGAAGGACACTGCAGGGCAAATCGTTTTGTAATTTGAAGTGGTACTGATATTCCCTGACCTGGAATCGAACCCGGGCCGCGTCGGTGAGAGCGCCGAATCCTAACCACTAGACCACCAGGGAAGGATACTGCAGTGCAAATTGGTCCACAATTTGAAATGGTACATACAGTGGGTCAGAAGTTTACAAACACTAGTTTGGCTGTGCCTTTAAACAACTTGGACAATGACCAAAAATGATGTCCTGGCTTTAGAATCTTCTGATAGGCTAATTGACATAATTTGAGTCAATTGGAGGTGTACCTGTAGATGTATTTCATGGCCTGCCTTCAAACTCAGTGCCTCTTTGCTTGAGATCATGGGATTTTCAAAAGAAATCAGCCAAGACCTCAGATATAAAATGTAGACCTCAGAAGGACACTGCAGGGCAAATAATTTGGTAATTTGAAGTGTTACTGATATTCCCTGACCGGGAATCGAACACGGGCCGCGGCGGTGAGAGCGCCGAATCCTAACCACTAGACAACCAGGGAAGGATACTGCAATTCAAATTGTTTCAGAATTTGAAATGGTACATACAGTTGAAGTCAAGTTTACATACACTTAGGTTGGAGTCATTAAAACTCGTTTGTCAACCATTCCACACATTTCTTGTTAACAAACTATAGTTTTGGCAAGTCGGTTAGGACATCTACTTTGTGCATGACACAAGTAATTTTTCCAAAATTTGTTTACAGACAGATTATTTCACTTATAATTCAGTGTATCACAAATCCAGTGGGTCAGAAGTTTACAAACACTAGGTTGGCTGTGCCTTTAAACAACTTGGACAATGACCAAAAATGATGTCCTGGCTTTAGAATCTTCTGATAGGCTAATTGACATAATTTGAGTCAATTGGAGGTGTACCTGTAGATGTATTTCATGGCCTGCCTTCAAACTCAGTGCCTCTTTGCTTGAGATCATGGGATTTTCAAAAGAAATCAGCCAAGACCTCAGATATAAAATATCAACCTCAGAAGGATACTGCAGGGCAAATCGTTTTGTAATTTGAAGTGGTACTGATATTCCCTGACCTGGAATCGAACCCGGGCCGCGTCGGTGAGAGCGCCGAATCCTAACCACTAGACCACCAGGGAAGGATACTGCAGTGCAAATTGGTCCACAATTTGAAATGGTACATACAGTGGGTCAGAAGTTTACAAACACTAGTTTGGCTGTGCCTTTAAACAACTTGGACAATGACCAAAAATGATGTCCTGGCTTTAGAATCTTCTGATAGGCTAATTGACATAATTTGAGTCAATTGGAGGTGTACCTGTAGATGTATTTCATGGCCTGCCTTCAAACTCAGTGCCTCTTTGCTTGAGATCATGGGATTTTCAAAAGAAATCAGCCAAGACCTCAGATATAAAATGTAGACCTCAGAAGGACACTGCAGGGCAAATAATTTGGTAATTTGAAGTGGTACTGATATTCCCTGACCGGGAATCGAACACGGGCCGCGGCGGTGAGAGCGCCGAATCCTAACCACTAGACAACCAGGGAAGGATACTGCAATTCAAATTGTTTCATAATTTGAAATGGTACATACAGTTGAAGTCTGAAGTTTACATACACTTAGGTTGGAGTCATTAAAACTCGTTTGTCAACCATTCCACACATTTCTTGTTAACAAACTATAGTTTTGGCAAGTCGGTTAGGACATCTACTTTGTGCATGACACAAGTAATTTTTCCAAAATTTGTTTACAGACAGATTATTTCACTTATAATTCAGTGTATCACAAATCCAGTGGGTCAGAAGTTTACAAACACTAGGTTGGCTGTGCCTTTAAACAACTTGGACAATGACCAAAAATGATGTCCTGGCTTTAGAATCTTCTGATAGGCTAATTGACATAATTTGAGTCAATTGGAGGTGTACCTGTAGATGTATTTCATGGCCTGCCTTCAAACTCAGTGCCTCTTTGCTTGAGATCATGGGATTTTCAAAAGAAATCAGCCAAGACTTCAGATATAAAATATCAACCTCAGAAGGACACTGCAGGGCAAATCGTTTTGTAATTTGAAGTGGTACTGATATTCCCTGACCTGGAATCGAACCCGGGCCGCGTCGGTGAGAGCGCCGAATCCTAACCACTAGACCACCAGGGAAGGATACTGCAGTGCAAATTGGTCCACAATTTGAAATGGTACATACAGTGGGTCAGAAGTTTACAAACACTAGTTTGGCTGTGCCTTTAAACAACTTGGACAATGACCAAAAATGATGTCCTGGCTTTAGAATCTTCTGATAGGCTAATTGACGTAATTTGAGTCAATTGGAGGTGTACCTGTAGATGTATTTCATGGCCTGCCTTCAAACTCAGTGCCTCTTTGCTTGAGATCATGGGATTTTCAAAAGAAATCAGCCAAGACCTCAGAAATAAAATGTAGACCTCAGAAGGACACTGCAGGGCAAATCGTTTTGTAACTTGAAGTGGTACTGATATTCCCTGACCGGGAATCGAACCCGGGCCGCGGCGGTGAGAGCGCCGAATCCTAACCACTAGACAACCAGGGAAGGATACTGCAATTCAAATTGTTTCATAATTTGAAATGGTACATACAGTTGAAGTCTGAAGTTTACATACACTTAGGTTGGAGTCATTAAAACTCGTTTGTCAACCATTCCACACATTTCTTGTTAACAAACTATAGTTTTGGCAAGTCGGTTAGGACATCTACTTTGTGCATGACACAAGTAATTTTTCCAAAATTTGTTTACAGACAGATTATTTCACTTATAATTCAGTGTATCACAAATCCAGTGGGTCAGAAGTTTACAAACACTAGGTTGGCTGTGCCTTTAAACAACTTGGACAATGACCAAAAATGATGTCCTGGCTTTAGAATCTTCTGATAGGCTAATTGACATAATTTGAGTCAATTGGAGGTGTACCTGTAGATGTATTTCATGGCCTGCCTTCAAACTCAGTGCCTCTTTGCTTGAGATCATGGGATTTTCAAAAGAAATCAGCCAAGACCTCAGAAATAAAATGTAGACGTCCACAAGTCTGGTTCATCCTTGGGAGCAATTTCCAAACGCCTGAAGGTACCACGTTCCTCTGTACAAGCAATAGTATGCAAAACAACAGCAAAGGACCTTGTGAAGATGCTGGAGGAAACAGATACAGAAGTATTGTTAGTAAAACGTTTACTGTTGACAGGAGAACAAGAGGAGACAATAGGACGAGGTGGATAATTTTATAATAAGGCCGTTTAATTACATGTAAAGATATCTTAGTAAAATCTTGCAGCAAGGCTCTTTCTGTCTGACTCCTAGTGAATCGTCCGGAAAAGAGGCCAGTTTCCAGAATTGTACAGTACTATATAGACAACAAGGAAAGTAGGTAGATCTGCGAGTCCGGCCTTCCGATTGGTCGATCTGGGTCTTGGGTAGTCCTGATCAGGCCTGGTGTCCACGTTCCATTGGTTCCTGAGAGTTCTTTGTCCTGAGGTCCAACCATGGGTTGGGTGTGTCTGTGTGATTGTCATGGGGGAGGGGAAATGTGGGTGCCGTGTATATGTCCAATGTGTCCAGCATATGTCCAAGAGAAAGAGGGGGTGTGTATGTTGTGTCAACTTATAGGTAATGTTGAGAAGTTGTTAAAACAAGTTACCAATATCTAATACAATTTCTTACAAATCCCCCTCTTCACGTCTCACAAGAGACGTGACATAAAAGTATATAAAAAGACAAAACTAAAGGATAAAATTTGTCAGAAGACAAATTTTTAATTCCCTCTCTTCACGTCTCACAAGAGACGTGACATAAAAGTATCTTAGTCCTCAAATATATAGACAGGTCCAGCTTCCCCATCCTCAAGCAATGGGAACATTTGGGCCCTTTCCTGATTAGGGTCTATGGCGGCAGTTATAACACGGCTAGCAAGCGTGCGCGCACATGGTATGCAACAGCATCCACAAAGTACAAGAATGGCCGCAAAAACAGAAATTGATACTAGGATGGAGGAAACCAGCGTCTTAAATTTACCAAAAGCATCCATCCATGAGTCCCACATAGTAGTGTCCACTCCAGAATGCTGTTTCATCTTACCATTAAGGGTACGAAGTCCCTCCAATGCTACAGTTAGACTCCCATCCGTAGCTGTGTTATTGGGAATGAAAGTACAACACTGTTCACCAAACATTGCACAGACCCCCCCCCGTTCAGCCAATAACATATCAACCGCAATTCTATTTTGAAATGCCATCAGGGACGTAGCTGCCAATTGTCCATGGACCGCCTCGAAGCCTTGTTGAGTCCAATTGCCCAGTTTCTGGACATTAAAATGAATGTAGTTAATTCTCTCCACATTTTTATTAACTGTACACCACCAACAAAATGATGATTCAAACCCAGCTGTCACTTGGTCCGCCAGTTTATATTCATCTGGCACCCCCTAGGGAGACCAATAGCATCAATGTAAGTTGAGTCGTAAATGAGCAAGGACCAAAAAGGAGACCACTCCAATAACTACCCCTGGAGTGGCCAACCACACATTAGTAAACCAAAAAACGAGAATATGTTAAACCCTCAGGTCCATCCCTCTATGCAACCTGTACCAGGTGGGCTCGTCGCCACCCGGGAACTTCAAACCTTCACAACAGGGAGGACAAACATCACTTTTTATTCATTCAACATCAACTACAGCAAACCAAGGGTCCTCCTCTGTCAGCCCACTCTCCTGCGGAAGCTCGTTTTCGTATCAGCCTTTCCAACTGGAGCATCAAGCAACGGCATCATACTAGAGGCTCCTTACACATCTGTAACAAACTTCTTCAAACAAGGTATGATACAGGCAACACAGAAATGAAAAACCACAACTAGTGTCAGAAATCCAGTAATCATCATTGCAGTGTACTTACCAAAACAACCACCCAGCCAGGGGAACAGTCCACTCTCCTCCACACCTGCAAGACCCTTCATCTCCACAGATAACCTTGCCAACCCACTCAGAGCTTTTGAAATGCTCCCATCCGGACTAGTATTGTTAGGAACAAACGTGCAACACTGTTCTACAATCTTTTTACATACACCTCCCTGGTTGGCCAGACTTATGTCCAGTGTTAGTCTATTGTGTCTACTGGTTTGTGAGGCAGCATCCAATTGTTCAGCCATCCCAGTAAGTCCTGTGTGGGTGTGTTTATAATTGATCCAGACCTTTTGTTTTAACATCAACAATAGCTGGGCCAATGATGGGCATCAGATGCCACAGGCCATCATTCCTGGTTAATGTCTGGAATTCGTGGGGGACCCCTATTGGGACCCCCAACAGGTCGGTGTGCATGTTATCTGTACCCTCGGACCAAGGAGCGTCACGTTTCTGCCGTCTCCTGGGTTGGTCCCAAGCCTCTGTGTCCTGTGTAACTCCCAGAAGTTGATTAGCTATAATAATAGGCAACGGTGGTATCAGACTGGCCAAAACACATGAGCAACGACAATTTCCTTTCAAAAATGGGGTCAACCGCCTGGCAGGTCCACACATCCACCATACATCAGCAACACCTCTAGTTCCTAGTGGTATTAGTGATGCAGGTAGTAGCAGGGAGCCTTCCATAGTCTATACCGCTACCTGTGCCAGGGATACAGCTGTTATATCCCCCATATGCCTTAACTCCCCACGGTACCTTCTGGGGAGGGACCACTGGGAACACAAAACTCAGAGTTTTACACAGGGTTGAATTTGGCTCGAACTTTTCCAATATGCACATCCAACCTTCCCCATTACTTAGGACAAATGGGTGAGCAGCCAGAATAGGTCTGGCATGTCCACATACGACACAGTCTTTTCTATTAAGTGTTTTGTAGGCCAACCACATATTCTCCCTTTCCTCATAACCAGTTTCAGTCCCCAAATGTTCACTATCTGAGATGTCTTTTATATTTATTATCTGTACCAGATTGGAGAGCTTAGGTGATGGCGTGGGACTTGGTCTTGAAGTGGTGGAGGAGGCCGGCTGAACCCTGGTCCGTTGGAACTGGTGGTGGTTCTGGCAGCACTGCGATGGTATCATCCCCATCGTATCCTGATCAGGCAGCTCAGGACTACAAGCAGTCCTGTAAAACCCCACCCTCTCCCAGAGAACACATCATCAGCCAGAGATCAAGCAACACTTTCACTTCTATGAACGAACACAGTGAGGAAAGGTCGGGGGCAGGGAATTCTTCATTAAGGAGTTGATCCCCGAGCTCTATTAGCAACAGTTCTTCTCCTTAACTCTGTGATCATTCGGCAGTGTCCGTGTGTCTCACCCTCCAAGTGCGATATGCCCCCAGGTCGAGGGATTCACCTTCTCCCTTAATTCACCTGCAATGTATAAACTCTTGGACATACAGGTTTGGTTAGCAAACAGTTCCTCATTTGTTCTTTCTGATTATATATTTAACTTCTATGCCTAATTTTTTAACTATAAATGTTTAATTTTAAATACGTTTATTATCCAATAGGCCCCATCCTTTCCTAGTCCACAATGTACCCTCCTTCGTTTGATACCTGGCTATGGCCAGGTATCAACCTTACCTACTCTAAATAATAACTTAGTACATCATATTCTAGGAACGTCCCTTTTATTCCCCGCATATCCAATTCTCCCTTGGGCGTACATTCATATCTATTCTTTTCCAATTCTCTGTCAAGTGACTTATCTACTTTGAAATGTATCTGTCCTGCTTATATATGTTAACCCCTTTCTCTCCTATCTTATTTCACAGCCTACCTTGCTCATTTCCTGGTCCACCCTCCCCACTCTGCTCTCAAACCTTCAAGGTCTCAACAGTGCGGGGTAGACCCATCTGTCTGCCTTTTTCTATGTGTTCCTTTACAATATTAACTAAGTGTCTCACTGTTTTGACTTTATCTGCATGGATTTAAAAATAACAACAGGTCTTATAGTGTCAATCTTTAAAGTCCTAACATAACCTTAATTAACCTATCTCTATCTTCTAATGGCCAATACAAATGCTTACCTTATGGCCAAGAGTTATAAACTCTATTATAATCAATTTACCTCAAAACTAGTATCCCAAATGACACAATCTCATTATTCTCACTACATTTCCCCGCGAGTGATCAAGTCGCCGGAAAATGCAATGGAAACAGAAAACAGGTCAAAATGTTACACCTACATTCGTGTTCCATATCTAGACATACCAAAAGAACCCTTTATCTTCTCAAAGTCCCTTGCCTAAATAAAACTCAGAATTAAAACTCCTATTCCCATATGAGTGTATTCTTTTAAGATATCTTATCTCTGGGTACACGGAAACCCTTAACCTTAATGTTTACTCCAAAAAACTAAATTATGTCACCAGCATTCAACCAGGCCCCCCCGTCGGCTGGGAGACCATTGGGTGCTGCAATACTGCCATCTTCTGTCCATTCTCTGAACAGCTCTCCACCCACTCTTATTCAACCTTCTCAATTTGAGCAATGTTAGTTCCTTATTTTAACTATTGTTTTCCAAATTTTTTTTTTTTTTTTTTTTTTTTTTTTTCTTTTAATCTATTATTATCTAGTTAGACTAGAGTGTCCGTGACATACATCCATGGGGATCCGGTTATAGTTATTCTATTAACCATGTGAAAGTGCCCAGGGACACCCCAAATATCAGTAGGAATATCACAAATAAGGGGCCAGATATCCCTAGCCTTGCCCAGGGAGGGAGAAATATCCCTCTAACTGGGCGAGGTTCCTTTATCAGGGGAGGCGGAGTTTGATTCCGCATCACCTGAGTCAGAAATGTCTTCATTTGGAATCGAATTTAAGCTGTTTAAATCAGCTCTGACTTCTGTCAGTGTTCTAGAAGGGATTGGGGCTGGAGTGCAATGTGTGAGGTGGTGCCAAGGTGCGCCTGATTTACCTTTGACCTGGACTGAGTGTGAAGTAACCTCCCTCACTTCGTACTGTCCAGTCCACCTGGGTTCTAGCCACTTTCTCTTGTGGACATTAACCCCACCCAGTCACCAATTTTTACCTTCTGTGTGCCAGATCTCCCTTCTGCCTCCCCGTTGGACCTTGTGAATCTGTGTGGAGAGAGCTGCAGAAAGTTCCGTCAATTATCAAACATTACAATTTGCTGTACATCAAGGGCGGGCATATGACCTCCCTTCCTTGGTGAACCCAGCATGACTCCTCCAGCCATTGTCTCATGAGGAGAGAGATGGGTGCCTGCACCTGGAGAGGCTATCATGACCAGCAACGCCAGGGGCAGGACTTTAACCCAAATCAACTTCAAACCTGCACATACATTTGATTGGCGCGTTCCACGAGACTTATGAGATTGTGGCCTGTACACTAACCCCATCATTAAACAACATCCATTAATCAGTTGACATTTACACATCCGACCCTATTGGTACATGGAGCGTTTGTCATTAAACAACACACATGAGTTCGGTTTGCAGCCACTTAATGACCAATTTTGCATCCTCCCTGCTGTTGGTATTGCCTCAACCCATTTAGAGAACCTGTCTACCATAACTAACAGGTACCTTTTTTCATTTGTCACATTGTCTTTCCCCATATCTGTGTGTGTTGGTGAGTGGTTCGTTCCCCAGGTCAGGTCTCCGTTTCAGTTCCTGTGCAGCTCTTTCTGCACAGGAGTGGGGTAGACCTTCAGCATTGAGTGCGTCTGCCGTGTTTTTGTCAGTGTTGACAAATGTGATGTGTGATTGTGTGCATTTATTCTGGATTTTCGTTTTCCTTTCAGCGCTGAACGTGAATTCTTTGCTCATCAGATATGCTGCAACCCCATGGTGGGTGTGGATTTCCAATGGATGGCACATTATCATGTGGGCTGTTTTTCCAATAGCTTTTGCCACTGCAGCCACATACCTGGAGCATGTGATTTGTCCTTCTTCAATGTGGCCCAGTTTGGAGGAGTGATACATCAACACTCTACTCTCCCCCTCTAGGTTCTGGAAAAGGATGGATGATGTAAATCCTTCTTTTTCAGAAACATCCAGATGGAACTTTTTTTTTTTTTTTAGTCAGGTGCTGTTAGGGCTACTGCCACTTAGAGATCTGTTTTCAAGAGTGCAAAAGCCTTTGATGCTTCAGTAGTCCAGGTCAATGATGAGTGTAGGTTAGTGGTGAGCAGCTTCAGGGCCATGGGGCATATTCGTCAGCCATGCCCTGAAAAGGGGGAGGTGATTGCTGTTTCGGGTCTGGATTGGGGTGATTGTATGCGGGTTGAAGGGCCGCACGTGGTTGATACATCATTGGCCTGACTCCCCCTTGGTCTAGGGGCGTATCCTCGTGCCCTGTTTGCCACCCACTGATTTTGGGCCGCTGTCACTGGGTATGGACACTGGCGAGCCATATGTCCTGTCTGCTTACAATTGTAACAGCTCCCCCAGGGTCCAGTGTTCCTTGGTTGTTTTCCCCATGTAGACGAATAGCCTGGTTGTGGTGGGTAATAATATGGTTGTGCGGCCATCGGGACAGGTTGTTCCATCCCTGGTGCTGGCATGGGAGGTCCCTGTGGGGCCATGGGTGGTTGTTGTTGCTGTATCATTTGTGAAACCGTTTTTTCAATGATTTGTGAGATGTCTTGTTGATCTTCAGCCACCATCTGTTTCTTGGGTTTTTCTCCTTTCTGGGCCTCTTTCAATTGTAGTTTCAAAAGTTGTACCTGTAGGGACTGGACTTGTGTTTCAGCCCCTCCCTTATCCTTATTGTATTGGGTGATGTGATGATGTACATGGGAATTGAACTGAGCCTGGGGAAGTGCCATTAACCCCACCGTGGCCCTTAGTTTAGTTCGGACCTCAATGGGAGCGCCGCTCACCACCATCTCCTTCCACATGCTGACCGTGGTGCCAGTATGGTCATACGGTTCTTCATGAACAGTTCTCCATGTGGTCTTTGCTCTGTCTAGGTAGGCTGCCGGTTGTTCCCCTGGATTGATGGTGAAGGATGAAAGGGTTGCATGGTTTCGTTCTGTGGGATATGCCCTTCTCAACACTGCCCACAATTCCGCTCGGAAGTCTTCCTGGGCCAGTGCAGCCGGGGCTGTGGCAAGATCTGCCTCTCTTATCAGAGCACTCATGGTGGTATGGTCTGTTGCTCTAGCCAGAAGGGCCCTTATGTCACCTAGACAGAGCCGTAGGCCGGACGTCAGTGTTTGCAGTTGAAGGAGCCATGCAGAGGCACCCCCATGCAGGCTGGGTAATTGTCCCATCAAAGTGGTGAGGTCTGTTATTTTCCAGGGTTGGTATTCTTCATGCCCTCCGTCCGGAGTGGGTCTCAACGGCATCTGCATCTCCGACCCTTCTCGTCCTCCATGTTTGGGATCCCAATCTGCCCTGGACGAGACTCCCCTGCTGTTCTGTTCCTTGAGACGAACGGACTGTCTAATAGGTTCGACCAAATCCGTCACCTTCCCCATCATTACCCCTTTTATATGGTACGAGCCCTCTCCACATTCAGCATCTTCTATCATAGATCTGGCCCGTGCCAATGACTCCCTGAGGTCCCGCTCCTCCTCCTCTTCATCTTGTCCTGTTCTGTTCCCACCTTCATCGTCCTTGCTGTGGTTCCCTCTTAGAAAGGCCCCAGAGGGACAATGTCCTGGTGGCGACCATGACCCTTCAGTGACTATTTGACTTTCCCCCCGTGTTCTGTTTCTGAACCAGTCTGGGTTTGGAGTGGAAGAGAACTGAATCAGCTCTCTGTCTTCTCTCTTCAAAGGGCCTAGTTGAGACCCAACACCCCGTCCTTGTGGGTAGGTTGATAGAGACTCACTGTGTCCCTGTAGTGAGGCGGAGTTGGAACCCCCCCCACGTCCCTGTGTGTATGCTCTATCCCTCTCCTCCCTGTCTCGATGATCAGGCCTCTCTTCACACAGAAGTTGCCCTTCTTGGATCCCCAAAGTCATGCTTCCTTTTAGGTGTCCTTCATGCACCACAAACACTGGTGCCTGTACCACAGCAGGGGTCAGAAAGGGGTTTTGAGGGAGGTGAGTGAATGGATTTTGAAAATAGGGAGGTGGTGCTTTTTCTCTCCCTGTGGCAGTTCTGGGTATAGATGGGTGGGGGCCGATGGGGTTGCTGTGGTGGTAGGTGGGCCATCATTATTATTGGGCCCGCCCTCTTTGGTGTCAGTTGGTGCTCCAGTGACCACTCCCATCGTATCAGGTTTCCGGTAAGGGAGAGCTTTCCTAATTTCCTCAATTGCCCATAAACCTATTCTCATCTCAGCCTGTGCCTTTTCCCTTTGCTTTGTCCCTTCTTTTTTAAATAAGTGACTCTTATTCTTATCAACTTCACATTCTATCCCTTGCTTCACTGCTTCCTCCAATTCTTTCTCCATAATGAGGAGTTGCCCTTTTGATGGGGCGACTCCACTAAGGAAACCTGTTTGAGTCCATCTCAGCCTCACTTCCTCCCAAATCTTTTTAACGGGTTTGTAGTGTAATTTCCCGCCTGCTCTGTCTTTCATTCTCTGATCTAAATATTCGTTGAATTTGTGTTTGGGGACGATAGTCGTGGTCATTTTGTCGTTAAGCTATGTCTGGGTCTATTATTATCTTTGTATACTTTAGCCCGTTACTGATCGAAACCAGCGATGTATTTTTCTTCCCCTCACCTCCCCCAGTCTCGTGTCCGACTCGCGTGGACAAAGGATTTTATTGCCGTGTATTCGATGAATTATTTTCGTTTTCCAACAATATTTCAGCTATATCTCTTTGAAACAATATACGAATATATTCACGCGCTCCTGTTATAATTGGAATGACAGTTTTAGGTACTTTTAATAAAAAATATTATTGCTTTTCGCTAATTTAATTAATTAAATACTTTGGCAAAATATTTCAGAAGTTTCCTTTGGGGACAATATACTAGTAATTCAGGCGCTCCTGATATAATTGGAATGGCAATTATATGATATATAATTCGAAAGATATTATTTCTATTAACTTTTCCGATTTAATTTGAACTTTTTCCGATTAATTAAATACTTTGCCAAAACATTTCAGAAATTTCCTTTGGGGACAATATACTAGTAATTCACGCGCTTCTATAATAATTTTCAAATTGATTCTCACCCTTAGGGATTTATCAACAGCAGGAGAGGGAAAAATCCGGTCAACTCATCAGCAGAAAATAGTTGCTTCACAGCAATATATACACATCGACACGGCGGTCACTTTAGCACAGCCTCAACTAGCATATGGCTAGTTAGTAGCAATTGGTCTCGTGGAACGTTCAATCCCCCACATTGCGACAACACAACTTACACATACAATTACAACACAACTTACACATGCAATATCACATTAGATTTCTCACGTAACACCTAGCTAAGTATAGCTACTGCACGACTATTTGAATTCACATTAGATTTCTCACGTAACACCTAGCTAAGTATAGCTACTGCACGACTATTTGAAAACGTATTATATTAATTATGGATTCTTCACGGTACCCCTATCTGATCGACTGTCAAATATGGCTCGACTGTGTGAATCGTTATATATTTTTTTTTCTTTTTTTTTTTTATGGGTCTTCACGGTAACACCTAGCTGATTTGCCAAATCTAACTACTGCCCGGCTATTTGGATCCCATCTTTTAATTGTGGATTCTTCACGGTAACCCCTATCTGATCGACTGTCAAATATGGCCCGACTATGTGAATCGTTATAAAGCTTATCCTTCACTGTACACCTACTCGATCAGCATACCGCGTAGTGCCAGACTATGTGAATAAGTCTTTGACCTATTAATACTTAGATATCTGTACACAATGCCTTAAATTCTAAACAATTCCACATAAATTTAGCAACAATTCACACTCACTACAGTACTCCTGATCATTGAATTTAGATATTGGCTATAATACAATATACAGATTTTGGTTAAACGGGCATCTGCTCACCTCTTTAGTTTCGAGCTCTTTGATCAGTTTCCTGTGTGGGTTGAATCGCGATTCTCCCTCGAAAAGGTCACCTCTCCTCTGGATAAATTTCTCCCTCTCGTCTCCTGTCCGATGAATTTTCTATTGGGCCGAATACAAATATGTTTTGACCATCCTCTGCTTCCAAGTTTGTTAGTAAAACGTTTACTGTTGACAGGAGAACAAGAGGAGACAATAGGACGAGGTGGATAATTTTATAATAAGGCCGTTTAATTACATGTAAAGATATCTTAGTAAAATCTTGCAGCAAGGCTCTTTCTGTCTGACTCCTAGTGAATCGTCCGGAAAAGAGGCCAGTTTCCAGAATTGTACAGTACTATATAGACAACAAGCAAAGTAGGTAGATCTGCGAGTCCGGCCTTCCGATTGGTCGATCTGGGTCTTGGGTAGTCCTGATCAGGCCTGGTGTCCACGTTCCATTGGTTCCTGAGAGTTCTTTGTCCTGAGGTCCAACCATGGGTTGGGTGTGTCTGTGTGATTGTCATGGGGGAGGGGAAATGTGGGTGCCGTGTATATGTCCAATGTGTCCAGCATATGTCCAAGAGAAAGAGGGGGTGTGTATGTTGTGTCAACTTATAGGTAATGTTGAGAAGTTGTTAAAACAAGTTACCAATATCTAATACAATTTCTTACAGTATCTACAGTGAAACGAGTCCTATATCGACATAACCTGAAAATGCCAGACTACAGTTTGGGGACAAAGATCCTACTTTTTGGAGAAATGTCCTCTGGTCTGATGAAACAAAAATAGAAGTGTTTGGCCATATTGACCATTGTTGTGTTTGGAGGAGAAAGGGGGTGTCTTACAAGCCGAAGAACACCATCCCAACCGTGAAGCACAGGGGTGGCAGCATCATGTTGTGGGGGTGCTTTGCTGCAGGAGAGACTGGTGCACAACTAGAACAACAGGGAAGGACACTGCAGGGCAAATGGTTTTGTAATTTGAAGTGGTACATATGTGCAATAACCTACTAAATTCATTGTGACAGGTTGCACAAGTAAACAAGTCGCAAAAGAGAAGTTCCCTGACCGGGAATCGAACCCGGGCCGCGGCGGTGAGAGCGCCGAATCCTAACCACTAGACCACCAGGGAAGGATACTGCAGTGCAAATTGGTCCACAATTTGAAATGGTACATACAGTGGGTCAGAAGTTTACAAACACTAGGTTGGCTGTGCCTTTAAACAACTTGGACAATGACCAAAAATGATGTCCTGGCTTTAGAATCTTCTGATAGGCTAATTGACATAATTTGAGTCAATTGGAGGTGTACCTGTAGATGTATTTCATGGCCTGCCTTCAAACTCAGTGCCTCTTTGCTTGAGATCATGGGATTTTCAAAAGAAATCAGCCAAGACCTCAGAAATAAAATGTAGTCCTCAGAAGGACACTGCAGGGCAAATAATTTTGTAATTAGAAGTGGTACAGATATTCCCTGACCGGGAATCGAACCCGGGCCGCAGCGGTGAGAGCGCCGAATCCTAACCACTAGACAACCAGGGAAGGATGCCGCAAGTCAAATTGTTTCACAATTTGAAATGGTACATACAGTTGAAGTCTGAAGTTTACATACACTTAGGTTGGAGTCATTAAAACTTGTTTGTCAACCATTCCACACATTTCTTGTTAACAAACTATAGTTTTGGCAAGTCGGTTAGGACATCTACTTTGTGCATGACACAAGTAATTTTTCCAAAATTTGTTTACAGACAGATTATTTCACTTATAATTCAGTGTATCACAAATCCAGTGGGTCAGAAGTTTACAAACACTAGGTTGGCTGTGCCTTTAAACAACTTGGACAATGACCAAAAATGATGTCCTGGCTTTAGAATCTTCTGATAGGCTAATTGACATAATTTGAGTCAATTGGAGGTGTACCTGTAGATGTATTTCATGGCCTGCCTTCAAACTCAGTGCCTCTTTGCTTGAGATCATGGGATTTTCAAAAGAAATCAGCCAAGACCTCAGAAATAAAATGTAGTCCTCAGAAGGACAATGCAGGGCAAATAATTTTGTAATTTTAAGTGGTACAGATATTCCCTGACCGGGAATCGAACCCGGGCCACGGCGGTGAGAGCACCGAATCCTAACCACTAGACAACCTGGGAAGGATCCCGCAAGTCAAATTGTTTCACAATTTGAAATGGTACATACAGTTGAAGTCTGAAGTTTACATACACTTAGGTTGGAGTCATTAAAACTCGTTTGTCAACCATTCCACACATTTCTTGTTAAAAAACTATAGTTTTGGCAAGTCGGTTAGGACATCTACTTTGTGCATGACACAAGTAATTTTTCCAAAATTTGTTTACAGACAGATTATTTCACTTATAATTCAGTGTATCACAAATCCAGTGGGTCAGAAGTTTACAAACACTAGGTTGGCTGTGCCTTTAAACAACTTGGACAATGACCAAAAATGATGTCCTGGCTTTAGAATCTTCTGATAGGCTAATTGACATAATTTGAGTCAATTGGAGGTGTACCTGTAGATGTATTTCATGGCCTGCCTTCAAACTCAGTGCCTCTTTGCTTGAGATCATGGGATTTTCAAAAGAAATCAGCCAAGACCTCAGAAATAAAATGTAGACCTCAGAAGCACACTGCAGGGCAAATCATTTTGTAATTTGAAGTGGTACAGATATTCCCTGACCGGGAATCGAACCCGTGCCGCGGCGGTGAGAGCTCCGAATCCTAACCACTAGACAACCAGGGAAGGATACTGCAATTCAAATTGTTTCACAAATTTGAAATGGTACATACAGTTGAAGTCTGAAGTTTACATACACTTAGGTTGGAGTCATTAAAACTTGTTTGTCAACCATTCCACACATTTCTTGTTAACAAACTATAGTTTTGGCAAGTCGGTTAGGACATCTACTTTGTGCATGACACAAGTAATTATTCCAAAATTTGTTTTCAGACAGATTATTTCACTTATAATTCAGTGTATCACAAATCCAGTGGTTCAGAAGTTTACAAACACTAGGTTGGCTGTGCCTTTAAACAACTTGGACAATGACCAAAAATGATGTCCTGGCATTAGAATCTTCTGATAGGCTAATTGACATAATTTGAGTCAATTGGAGGTGTACCTGTAGATGTATTTCATGGCCTGCCTTCAAACTCAGTGCCTCTTTGCTTGAGATCATGGGATTTTCAAAAGAAATCAGCCAAGACCTCAGAAATAAAATGTAGTCCTCAGAAGGACACTGCAGTGCAAATAATTTTGTAATTTGAAGTGGTACAGATATTCCCTGACCGGGAATCGAACCCGTGCCGCGGCGGTGAGAGCTCCGAATCCTAACCACTAGACAACCAGGGAAGGATACTGCAATTCAAATTGTTTCACAATTTGAAATGGTACATACAGTTGAAGTCTGATGTTTACATACACTTAGGTTGGAGTCATTAAAACTCGTTTGTCAACCATTCCACACATTTCTTGTTATCAAACTATAGTTTTGGCATGTCGGTTAGGACATCTACTTTGTGCATGACACAAGTAATTTTTCCAAAATTTGTTTACAGACAGATTATTTCACTTATAATTCAGTGTATCACAAATCCAGTGGGTCAGAAGTTGACAAACACTAGGTTGGCTGTGCCTTTAAACAACTTGGACAATGACCAAAAATGATGTCCTGGCTTTAGAATCTTCTGATAGTCTAATTGACATAATTTGAGTCAATTGGAGGTGTACCTGTAGATGTATTTCATGGCCTGCCTTCAAACTCAGTGCCTCTTTGCTTGAGATCATGGGATTTTCAAAAGAAATCAGCCAAGACCTCAGAAATAAAATGTAGTACTCAGAAGGACGCTGCAGGGCAAATCATTTTGTAATTGGAAGTGGTAGAGGTATTCCCTGACCGGGAATCGAACCCGGGCGGTGAGAGCGCCGAATCCTAACCACTAGACAACCAGGGAAGGATACTGCAATTCAAATTGTTTCACAATTTGAAATGGTACATACAGTTGAAGTCTGAAGTTTACATACACTTAGGTTGGAGTCATTAAAACTTGTTTGTCAACCATTCCACACATTTCTTGTTAACAAACTATAGTTTTGGCAAGTCGGTTAGGACATCTACTTTGTGCATGACACAAGTAATTATTCCAAAATTTGTTTTCAGACAGATTATTTCACTTATAATTCAGTGTATCACAAATCCAGTGGTTCAGAAGTTTACAAACACTAGGTTGGCTGTGCCTTTAAACAACTTGGACAATGACCAAAAATGATGTCCTGGCTTTAGAATCTTCTGATAGGCTAATTGACATAATTTGAGTCAATTGGAGGTGTACCTGTAGATGTATTTCATGGCCTGCCTTCAAACTCAGTGCCTCTTTGCTTGAGATCATGGTATTTTCATAAGAAATCAGCCAAGACCTCAGAAATAAAATGTAGTCCTCAGAAGGACACTGCAGGGCAAATAATTTTGTAATTTGAAGTGGTACAGATATTCCCTGACCGGGAATCGAACCCGGGCCGCAGCGGTGAGAGCGCCGAATCCTAACCACTAGACAACCAGGGAAGGATGCCGCAAGTCAAATTGTTTCACAATTTGAAATGGTACATACAGTTGAAGTCTGAAGTTTACATACACTTAGGTTGGAGTCATTAAAACTTGCTTGTCAACCATTCCACACATTTCTTGTTAACAAACTATAGTTTTGGCAAGTCGGTTAGGACATCTACTTTGTGCATGACACAAGTAATTTTTCCAAAATTTGTTTACAGACAGATTATTTCACTTATAATTCAGTGTATCACAAATCCAGTGGGTCAGAAGTTTACAAACACTAGGTTGGCTGTGCCTTTAAACAACTTGGACAATGACCAAAAATGATGTCCTGGCTTTAGAATCTTCTGATAGGCTAATTGACATAATTTGAGTCAATTGGAGGTGTACCTGTAGATGTATTTCATGGCCTGCCTTCAAACTCAGTGCCTCTTTGCTTGAGATCATGAGATTTTCAAAAGAAATCAGCCAAGACCTCAGAAATAAAATGTAGACCTCAGAAATACACTGCAGGGCAAATCATTTTGTAATTTGAAGTGGTACAGATATTCCCTGACCGGGAATCGAACCCGGGCCGCGGCGGTGAGAGCTCCGAATCCTAACCACTAGACAACCAGGGAAGGATACTGCAATTCAAATTGTTTCACAAATTTGAAATGGTACATACAGTTGAAGTCTGAAGTTTACATACACTTAGGTTGGAGTCATTAAAACTTGTTTGTCAACCATTCCACACATTTCTTGTTAACAAACTATAGTTTTGGCAAGTCGGTTAGGACATCTACTTTGTGCATGACACAAGTAATTATTCCAAAATTTGTTTTCAGACAGATTATTTCACTTATAATTCAGTGTATCACAAATCCAGTGGTTCAGAAGTTTACAAACACTAGGTTGGCTGTGCCTTTAAACAACTTGGACAATGACCAAAAATGATGTCCTGGCATTAGAATCTTCTGATAGGCTAATTGACATAATTTGAGTCAATTGGAGGTGTACCTGTAGATGTATTTCATGGCCTGCCTTCAAACTCAGTGCCTCTTTGCTTGAGATCATGGGATTTTCAAAAGAAATCAGCCAAGACCTCAGAAATAAAATGTAGTCCTCAGAAGGACACTGCAGTGCAAATAATTTTGTAATTTGAAGTGGTACAGATATTCCCTGACCGGGAATCGAACCCGTGCCGCGGCGGTGAGAGCTCCGAATCCTAACCACTAGACAACCAGGGAAGGATACTGCAATTCAAATTGTTTCACAATTTGAAATGGTACATACAGTTGAAGTCTGATGTTTACATACACTTAGGTTGGAGTCATTAAAACTCGTTTGTCAACCATTCCACACATTTCTTGTTATCAAACTATAGTTTTGGCATGTCGGTTAGGACATCTACTTTGTGCATGACACAAGTAATTTTTCCAAAATTTGTTTACAGACAGATTATTTCACTTATAATTCAGTGTATCACAAATCCAGTGGGTCAGAAGTTGACAAACACTAGGTTGGCTGTGCCTTTAAACAACTTGGACAATGACCAAAAATGATGTCCTGGCTTTAGAATCTTCTGATAGTCTAATTGACATAATTTGAGTCAATTGGAGGTGTACCTGTAGATGTATTTCATGGCCTGCCTTCAAACTCAGTGCCTCTTTGCTTGAGATCATGGGATTTTCAAAAGAAATCAGCCAAGACCTCAGAAATAAAATGTAGTACTCAGAAGGACGCTGCAGGGCAAATCATTTTGTAATTGGAAGTGGTAGAGGTATTCCCTGACCGGGAATCGAACCCGGGCGGTGAGAGCGCCGAATCCTAACCACTAGACAACCAGGGAAGGATACTGCAATTCAAATTGTTTCACAATTTGAAATGGTACATACAGTTGAAGTCTGATGTTTACATACACTTAGGTTGGAGTCATTAAAACTCGTTTGTCAACCATTCCACACATTTCTTGTTATCAAACTATAGTTTTGGCATGTCGGTTAGGACATCTACTTTGTGCATGACACAAGTAATTTTTCCAAAATTTGTTTACAGACAGATTATTTCACTTATAATTCAGTGTATCACAAATCCAGTGAGTCAGAAGTTTACAAACACTAGGTTGGCTGTGCCTTTAAACAACTTGGACAATGACCAAAAATGATGTCCTGGCTTTAGAATCTTCTGATAGGCTAATTGACATAATTTGAGTCAATTGGAGGTGTACCTGTAGATGTATTTCATGGCCTGCCTTCAAACTCAGTGCCTCTTTGCTTGAGATCATGGTATTTTCATAAGAAATCAGCCAAGACCTCAGAAATAAAATGTAGTCCTCAGAAGGACACTGCAGGGCAAATAATTTTGTAATTTGAAGTGGTACAGATATTCCCTGACCGGGAATCGAACCCGGGCCGCAGCGGTGAGAGCGCCGAATCCTAACCACTAGACAACCAGGGAAGGATGCCGCAAGTCAAATTGTTTCACAATTTGAAATGGTACATACAGTTGAAGTCTGAAGTTTACATACACTTAGGTTGGAGTCATTAAAACTTGCTTGTCAACCATTCCACACATTTCTTGTTAACAAACTATAGTTTTGGCAAGTCGGTTAGGACATCTACTTTGTGCATGACACAAGTAATTTTTCCAAAATTTGTTTACAGACAGATTATTTCACTTATAATTCAGTGTATCACAAATCCAGTGGGTCAGAAGTTTACAAACACTAGGTTGGCTGTGCCTTTAAACAACTTGGACAATGACCAAAAATGATGTCCTGGCTTTAGAATCTTCTGATAGGCTAATTGACATAATTTGAGTCAATTGGAGGTGTACCTGTAGATGTATTTCATGGCCTGCCTTCAAACTCAGTGCCTCTTTGCTTGAGATCATGAGATTTTCAAAAGAAATCAGCCAAGACCTCAGAAATAAAATGTAGACCTCAGAAATACACTGCAGGGCAAATCATTTTGTAATTTGAAGTGGTACAGATATTCCCTGACCGGGAATCGAACCCGGGCCGCGGCGGTGAGAGCTCCGAATCCTAACCACTAGACAACCAGGGAAGGATACTGCAATTCAAATTGTTTCACAATTTGAAATGGTACATACAGTTGAAGTCTGATGTTTACATACACTTAGGTTGGAGTCATTAAAACTCGTTTGTCAACCATTCCACACATTTCTTGTTATCAAACTATAGTTTTGGCATGTCGGTTAGGACATCTACTTTGTGCATGACACAAGTAATTTTTCCAAAATTTGTTTACAGACAGATTATTTCACTTATAATTCAGTGTATCACAAATCCAGTGGGTCAGAAGTTTACAAACACTAGGTTGGCTGTGCCTTTAAACAACTTGGACAATGACCAAAAATGATGTCCTGGCTTTAGAATCTTTTGATAGGCTAATTGACATAATTTGAGTCAATTGGAGGTGTACCTGTAGATGTATTTCATGGCCTGCCTTCAAACTCAGTGCCTCTTTGCTTGAGATCATGGGATTTTCAAAAGAAATCAGCCAAGAACTCAGAAATAAAATGTAGACCTCAGAAGGACGCTGCAGGGCAAATCATTTTGTAATTGGAAGTGGTAGAGATATTCCCTGACCGGGAATCGAACTCGGGCCGTGGCAGCGCCGAATCCTAACCACTAGACAACCAGGGAAGGATACTGCAATTCAAATTGTCTCACAATTTGAAATGGTACATACAGTTGAAGTCTGATGTTTACATACACTTAGGTTGGAGTCATTAAAACTTGTTTGTCAACCATTCCACACATTTCTTGTTAACAAACTATAGTTTTGGCAAGTCGGTTAGGACATCTACTTTGTGCATGACACAAGTAATTATTCCAAAATTTGTTTACAGACAGATTATTTCACTTATAATTCAGTGTATCACAAATCCAGTGGGTCAGAAGTTTACAAACACTAGGTTGGCTGTGCCTTTAAACAACTTGGACAATGACCAAAAATGATGTCCTGGCTTTAGAATCTTCTGATAGGCTAATTGACATAATTTGAGTCAATTGGAGGTGTACCTGTAGATGTATTTCATGGCCTGCCTTCAAACTCAGTGCCTCTTTGCTTGAGATCATGGGATTTTCAAAAGAAATCAGCCAAGACCTCAGAAATAAAATGTAGTCTTCAGAAGGACAATGCTGGGCAAATAATTTTGTAATTTGAAGTGGTACAGATATTCCCTGACCGGGAATCGAACCCGGGCCGCGGCGGTGAGAGCACCGAATCCTAACCACTAGACAACCTGGGAAGGATCCCGCAAGTCAAATTGTTTCACAATTTGAAATGGTACATACAGTTGAGGTCTGAAGTTTACATACACTTAGGTTGGAGTCATTAAAACTCGTTTGTCAACCATTCCACACATTTCTTGTTAACAAACTATAGTTTTGGCAAGTCGGTTAGGACATCTACTTTGTGCATGACACAAGTAATTTTTCCAAAATTTGTTTACAGACAGATTATTTCACTTATAATTCAGTGTATCACAAATCCAGTGGGTCAGAAGTTTACAAACACTAGGTTGGCTGTGCCTTTAAACAACTTGGACAATGACCAAAAATGATGTCCTGGCTTTAGAATCTTCTGATAGGCTAATTGACATAATTTGAGTCAATTGGAGGTGTACCTGTAGATGTATTTCATGGCCTGCCTTCAAACTCAGTGCCTCTTTGCTTGAGATCATGGGATTTTCAAAAGAAATCAGCCAAGACCTCAGAAATAAAATGTAGACGTCAGAAGGACACTGCAGGGCAAATCATTTTGTAATTTGAAGTGGTACAGATAGTCCCTGACCGGGAATCGAACCCGGGCCGCGGCGGTGAGACAACCAGGAAAGGATACTCCAATTCAAATTGTTTCACAATTTGAAATGGTACATACAGTTGAAGTCTGATGTTTACATACACTTAGGTTGGAGTCATTAAAACTCGTTTGTCAACCATTCCACACATTTCTTGTTATCAAACTATAGTTTTGGCATGTCGGTTAGGACATCTACTTTGTGCATGACACAAGTAATTTTTCCAAACTTTGTTTACAGACAGATTATTTCACTTATAATTCAGTGTATCACAAATCCAGTGGGTCAGAAGTTTACAAACACTAGGTTGGCTGTGCCTTTAAACAACTTGGACAATGACCAAAAATGATGTCCTGGCTTTAGAATCTTCTGATAGGCTAATTGACATAATTTGAGTGAATTGGAGGTGTACCTGTAGATGTATTTCATGGCCTGCCTTCAAACTCAGTGCCTCTTTGCTTGAGATCATGGGATTTTCAAAAGAAATCAGCCAAGACCTCAGAAATAAAATGTAGTCCTCAGAAGGACACTGCAGGGCAAATAATTTTGTAATTTGAAGTGGTACAGATATTCCCTGACCGGGAATCGAACCCGGGCCGCAGCGGTGAGAGCGCCGAATCCTAACCACTAGACAACCAGGGAAGGATGCCGCAAGTCAAATTGTTTCACAATTTGAAATGGTACATACAGTTGAAGTCTGAAGTTTACATACACTTAGGTTGGAGTCATTAAAACTCGTTTGTCAACCATTCCACACATTTCTTGTTAACAAACTATAGTTTTGGCAAGTCGGTTAGGACATCTACTTTGTGCATGACACAAGTAATTTTTCCAAAATTTGTTTACAGACAGATTATTTCACTTATAATTCAGTGTATCACAAATCCAGTGGGTCAGAAGTTTACAAACACTAGGTTGGCTGTGCCTTTAAACAACTTGGACAATGACCAAAAATGATGTCCTGGCTTTAGAATCTTCTGATAGGCTAATTGACATAATTTGAGTGAATTGGAGGTGTACCTGTAGATGTATTTCATGGCCTGCCTTCAAACTCAGTGCCTCTTTGATGAGATCATGGGATTTTCAAAAGAAATCAGCCAAGACCTCAGAAATAAAATGTAGTCCTCAGAAGGACACTGCAGGGCAAATAATTTTGTAATTTGAAGTGGTACAGATATTCCCTGACCGGGAATCGAACCCGGGCCGCAGCGGTGAGAGCGCCGAATCCTAACCACTAGACAACCAGGGAAGGATGCCGCAAGTCAAATTGTTTCACAATTTGAAATGGTACATACAGTTGAAGTCTGAAGTTTACATACACTTAGGTTGGAGTCATTAAAACTCGTTTGTCAACCATTCCACACATTTCTTGTTAACAAACTATAGTTTTGGCAAGTCGGTTAGGACATCTACTTTGTGCATGACACAAGTAATTTTTCCAAAATTTGTTTACAGACAGATTATTTCACTTATAATTCAGTGTATCACAAATCCAGTGGGTCAGAAGTTTACAAACACTAGGTTGGCTGTGCCTTTAAACAACTTGGACAATGACCAAAAATGATGTCCTGGCTTTAGAATCTTCTGATAGGCTAATTGACATAATTTGAGTCAATTGGAGGTGTACCTGTAGATGTATTTCATGGCCTGCCTTCAAACTCAGTGCCTCTTTGCTTGAGATCATGGGATTTTCAAAAGAAATCAGCCAAGACCTCAGAAATAAAATGTAGTCCTCAGAAGGACAGGGCAGGGCAAAAAATTTTGTAATTTGAAGTGGTACAGATATTCCCTGACCGGGAATCGAACCCGGGCCACAGCGGTGAGAGCACCGAATCCTAACCACTAGACAACCAGGGAAGGATACCGCAATTCAAATTGTTTCACAATTTGAAATGGTACATACAGTTGAAGTCTGAAGTTTACATACACTTAGGTTGGAGTCATTAAAACTTGTTTGTCAACCATTCCACACATTTCTTGTTAACAAACTATAGTTTTGGCAAGTCGGTTAGGACATCTACTTTGTGCATGACACAAGTAATTTTTCCAAAATTTGTTTACAGACAGATTATTTCACTTATAATTCAGTGTATCACAAATCCAGTGGGTCAGAAGTTTACAAACACTAGGTTGGCTGTGCCTTTAAACAACTTGGACAATGACCAAAAATGATGTCCTGGCTTTAGAATCTTCTGATAGGCTAATTGACATAATTTGAGTCAATTGGAGGTGTACCTGTAGATGTATTTCATGGCCTGCCTTCAAACTCAGTGCCTCTTTGCTTGAGATCATGGGATTTTCAAAAGAAATCAGCCAAGACCTCAGAAATAAAATGTAGTCTTCAGAAGGACAATGCTGGGCAAATAATTTTGTAATTTGAAGTGGTACAGATATTCCCTGACCGGGAATCGAACCCGGGCCGCGGCGGTGAGAGCACTGAATCCTAACCACTAGACAACCTGGGAAGGATCCCGCAAGTCAAATTGTTTCACAATTTGAAATGGTACATACAGTTGAAGTCTGAAGTTTACATACACTTAGGTTGGAGTCATTAAAACTCGTTTGTCAACCATTCCACACATTTCTTGTTAACAAACTATAGTTTTGGCAAGTCGGTTAGGACATCTACTTTGTGCATGACACAAGTAATTTTTCCAAACTTTGTTTACAGACAGATTATTTCACTTATAATTCAGTGTATCACAAATCCAGTGGGTCAGAAGTTTACAAACACTAGGTTGGCTGTGCCTTTAAACAACTTGGACAATGACCAAAAATGATGTCCTGGCTTTAGAATCTTCTGATAGGCTAATTGACATAATTTGAGTCAATTGGAGGTGTACCTGTAGATGTATTTCATGGCCTGCCTTCAAACTCAGTGCCTCTTTGCTTGAGATCATGGGATTTTCAAAAGAAATCAGCCAAGACCTCAGAAATAAAATGTAGTCCTCAGAAGGACACTGCAGGGCAAATAATTTTGTAATTTGAAGTGGTACAGATATTCCCTGACCGGGAATCGAACCCGGGCCACAGCGGTGAGAGCACCGAATCCTAACCACTAGACAACCAGGGAAGGATACCGCAATTCAAATTGTTTCACAATTTGAAATGGTACATACAGTTGAAGTCTTAAGTTTACATACACTTAGGTTGGAGTCATTAAAACTTGTTTGTCAACCATTCCACACATTTCTTGTTAACAAACTATAGTTTTGGCAAGTCGGTTAGGACATCTACTTTGTGCATGACACAAGTAATTTTTCCAAAATTTGTTTACAGACAGATTATTTCACTTATAATTCAGTGTATCACAAATCCAGTGGGTCAGAAGTTTACAAACACTAGGTTGGCTGTGCCTTTAAACAACTTGGACAATGACCAAAAATGATGTCCTGGCTTTAGAATCTTCTGATAGGCTAATTGACATAATTTGAGTCAATTGGAGGTGTACCTGTAGATGTATTTCATGGCCTGCCTTCAAACTCAGTGCCTCTTTGCTTGAGATCATGGGATTTTCAAAAGAAATCAGCCAAGACCTCAGAAATAAAATCTAGACCTCAGAAGGACACAGCAGGGCAAATCGTTTTGTAATTTTAAGTGGTACAGATATTCCCTGACCGGGAATCGAACCCGGGCCACGGCGGTGAGAGCGCCGAATCCTAACCACTAGACAACCAGGGAAGGATACTGCAATTCAAATTGTTTCACAATTTGAAATGGTACATACAGTTGAAGTCTTAAGTTTACATACACTTAGGTTGGAGTCATTAAAACTTGTTTGTCAACCATTCCACACATTTCTTGTTAACAAACTATAGTTTTGGCAAGTCGGTTAGGACATCTACTTTGTGCATGACACAAGTCATTTTTCCAAAATTTGTTTACAGACAGATTATTTCACTTATAATTCAGTGTATCACAAATCCAGTGGGTCAGAAGTTTACAAACACTAGGTTGGCTGTGCCTTTAAACAACTTGGACAATGACCAAAAATGATGTCCTGGCTTTAGAATCTTCTGACAGGCTAATTGACATAATTTGAGTCAATTGGAGGTGTACCTGTAGATGTATTTCATGGCCTGCCTTCAAACTCAGTGCCTCTTTGCTTGAGATCATGGGATTTTCAAAAGAAATCAGCCAAGACCTCAGAAATAAAATGTAGACCTCAAAAGAACACTGCAGGGCAAATCATTTTGTAATTTTAAGTGGTACAGATATTCCCTGACCGGGAATCGAACCCGGGCCGTGGCGGTGAGAGCGCCGAATCCTAACCACTAGACAACCAGGGAAGGATGTCGCAAGTCAAATTGTTTCACAATTTGAAATGGTACATACAGTTGAAGTCTGAAGTTTACATACACTTAGGTTGGAGTCATTAAAACTTGTTTGTCAACCATTCCACACATTTCTTGTTAACAAACTATAGTTTTGGCAAGTCGGTTAGGACATCTACCTTGTGCATGACACAAGTAATTTTTCCAAAATTTGTTTACAGACTGATTATTTCACTTATAATTCAGTGTATCACAAATCCAGTGGGTCAGAAGTTTACAAACACTAGGTTGGCTGTGCCTTTAAACAACTTGGACAATGACCAAAAATGATGTCCTGGCTTTAGAATCTTCTGATAGGCTAATTGACATAATGTGAGTCAATTGGAGGTGTACCTGTAGATGTATTTCATGGCCTGCCTTCAAACTCAGTGCCTCTTTGCTTGAGATCATGGGATTTTCAAAAGAAATCAGCCAAGACCTCAGAAATAAAATGTAGACCTCAGAAGGACACGGCAGGGCAAATCATTTTGTAATTTTAAGTGGTACAGATATTCCCTGACCGGGAATCGAACCCGGTCCGCGGCGGTGAGAGCGCCGAATCCTAACCACTAGACAACCAGGGAAGGATGCCGCAAGTCAAATTGTTCCACAATTTGAAATGGTACATACAGTTGAAGTCTGAAGTTTACATACACTTAGGTTGAAGTCATTAAAACTTGTTTGTCAACCATTCCACACATTTCTTGTTAAGGAAACGTGAAATGCACATTTTATTCTCTATAGGGGGATGTGCGAACAACAGGTAAAAATAGTGTTTGGGGCGCATTGATGAGGCAGAAAAAGGTTCCTCCTTCGAGCCGGACTTGAACCAGCAACCTAAGGATTTCAGCATTTAGCGTTCTACAGTCCTCCGCTCTACCAACTGAGCTATCGAAGGGACATGGAAAAACCATTGGAGCAAAAGGTACATGTTTGAACCGTAGCATTGAGTTGAATCTTTTCTGCCACATGTTGATCAACGTTGACCATTCAGCAATGGTGAGATTTCCGTGTATTGAGCGCTCGTCAGAACTGCCGAAATGTCCACAAACGGGTCTTTCCAGGCACAACTTTCTTCAATTATGGAGACGCTGATGACGTCTGCCGTTGCAGAGATGACAAAACGGGGTTACCAGTTTTGTGAATTTAGTAGGTTATCGCACATATATACCATTTCAAATTGTTTGGTTTCCTCCAAACATAACAATGGTCATCATGGCCAAACAGTTCTATTTTTGTTTCATCAGACCAGAGGACATTTCTCCAAAAAGTAGGATCTTTGTCCCCAAACTGTAGTCTGGCATTTTTATGGTGGGTTGGAGCAGTAGCTTCTTCCTTGCTGAGCGGCATTTCAGGTTCTGTTGACATAGGACTCGTTTGACTGTGGATATAGATACTTTTGTACCTGTTTCCTCCAGCATCTTCACAAGGTCCTTTGCTGTTCTTCTGGGATTGATTTGCACTTTTCGCACAAAAGTACGTTCATCTCTAGGAGACAGAACACGTCTCTTTCCTGAGAGGTATGAAGGCTGCGTGGCCCCATGGTGTTTATACTTGTGTACTATTTTTTGTTATTGATGAACGTGGTACCTTCAGGCGTTTGGAAATTGCTCCCAAGGATGAACCAGACTTGTGGAGGTCTACATTTTATTTCTGAGGTCTTGGCTGATTTCTTTTGATTTTCCCATGATGTCAAGCAAAGAGGCACTGAGTTTGAAGGTAGGCCATGAAATACATCTACAGGTACACCTCCAATTGACTCAAATGATGTCAATTAGCCTATCAGAAGCTTCTAAAGCCATGACATCATTTTCGGGATATTTCCAAGCTGTTTAAAGGCACAGCCAATTTAGTGTATGTAAACTTCTGACCCACTGGATTTGTTATACAGTGAACTAGAAGTGATATAATCTGTCTGTAAACAATTTTGGGAAAAAAGACTTCAGGGAACTTGTTGTTCTGAATTGTTCTTTACTATTTTCTGAGTTAACTTGGATTCTTTCTTAATTAGGAAACTGGAAATGCACGTTTTATTCTCTATAGGGAATGTGCGAACAACAGGCAAATGTATATCTTATAGGTGCATTTATGAGGTAGGAAAAGGGTCCTCCTTAAGTCGGATTTCAGCATTTAGTGTTCTACGGTCCTCTGCTATACCAAACTGAGCTATTGAATGTGGTGAATTGTGGATAAACTTGAAGTGTTTTGAATTCTTCTGTATGATTGGATTCGTACACCTAGACTATTCTTTAAGGAAACGTGAAATGCACATTTTATTCTCTATAGGGGGATGTGCGAACAACAGGTAAAAATAGTGTTTGGGGCGCATTGATGAGGCAGAAAAATATTCCTCCTTCGAGCCGGAATTGAACCAGCGACTTAAGGATTTCAGCATTTAGCATTCTACAGTCCTCCGCTCTACCAACTGAGCTATCGAAGGGACATGGAAAAACTATTGGAGCAAAAGGTACATGTTTGAACCGTAGCATTGAGTTGAATCTTTTCTACCAGATGTTGATCAACGTTGACCATTCAGCAATGGTGAGATTTCCGTGTATTGAGCGCTCGTCAGAACTGCCTAAATGTCCACAAACGGGTCTTTCCAGGCACAACTTTCTTCAATTATAGAGACGCTGATGACGTCTGCCGTTGCAGAGATTACAAAACGGGGTTACCAGTTTTGTGAATTTAGTAGGTTATCGCACATATATACCATTTCAAATTGTTTGGTTTCCTCCAAACATAACAATGGTCATCATGGCCAAACAGTTCTATTTTTGTTTCATCAGACCAGAGGACATTTCTCCAAAAAGTAGGATCTTTGTCCCCAAACTGTAGTCTGGCATTTTTATGGCGGGTTGGAGCAGTAGCTTCTTCCTTGCTGAGCGGCATTTCAGGTTCTGTTGACATAGGACTCGTTTGACTGTGGATATAGATACTCTTGTACCTGTTTCCTCCAGCATCTTCACAAGGTCCTTTGCTGTTCTTCTGGGATTGATTTGCACTTTTCGCACAAAAGTACGTTCATCTCTAGGAGACAGAACACGTCTCTTTCCTGAGAGGTATGAAGGCTGCGTGGCCCCATGGTGTTTATACTTGCGTACTATTTTTTGTTATTGATGAATGTGGTACCTTCAGGCGTTTGGAAATTGCTCCCAAGGATGAACCAGACTTGTGGAGGTCTACATTTTATTTCTGAGGTCTTGGCTGATTTCTTTTGATTTTCCCATGATGTCAAGCAAAGAGGCACTGAGTTTGAAGGTAGGCCATGAAATACATCTACAGGTACACCTCCAATTGACTCAAATGATGTCAATTAGCCTATCAGAAGCTTCTAAAGCCATGAGATCATTTTCGGGATATTTCCAAGCTGTTTAAAGGCACAGCCAATTTAGTGTATGTAAACTTCTGACCCACTGGATTTGTTATACAGTGAACTAGAAGTGATATAATCTGTCTGTAAACAATTTTGGGAAAAATGACTTCAGGGAACTTGGTGTTCTGAATTGTTCTTTACTATTTTCTGAGTTAACTTGGATTCTTTCTTAATTAGGAAACTGGAAATGCACGTTTTATTCTCTATAGGGAATGTGCGAACAACAGGCAAATGTATATCTTATAGGTGCATTTATGAGGTAGGAAAAGGGTCCTCCTCAAGTCGGATTTCAGCATTTAGTGTTCTACAGTCCTCTGCTATACCAACTGAGCTATTGAATGTGGTGAATTGTGGATAAACTTGAAGTGTTTTGAATTCTTCTGTATGATTGGATTCGTACACCTAGACTATTCTTTAAGGAAACGTGAAATGCACATTTTATTCTCTATAGGGGGATGTGCGAACAACAGGTAAAAATAGTGTTTGGGGCGCATTGATGAGGCAGAAAAATGTTCCTCCTTCGAGCCGGAATTGAACCAGCGACCTAAGGATTTCAGCATTTTGCGTTCTACAGTCCTCCGCTCTACCAACTGAGCTATCGAAGGGACATGGAAAAACTATTGGAGCAAAAGGTACATGTTTGAACCGTAGCATTGAGTTGAATCTTTTCTACCAGATGTTGATCAACGTTGACCATTCAGCAATGGTGAGATTTCCGTGTATTGAGCGCTCGTCAGAACTGCCGAAATGTCCACAAACGGGTCTTTCCAGGCACAACTTTCTTCAATTATGGAGATGCTGATGACGTCTGCCGTTGCAGAGATTACAAAACGGGGTTACCAGTTTTGTGAATTTAGTAGGTTATCGCATATATATACCATTTCAAATTGTTTGGTTTCCTCCAAACATAACAATGGTCATCATGGCCAAACAGTTCTATTTTTGTTTCATCAGACCAGAGGACATTTCTCCAAAAAGTAGGATCTTTGTCCCCAAACTGTAGTCTGGCATTTTTATGGCGGGTTGGAGCAGTAGCTTCTTCCTTGCTGAGCGGCATTTCAGGTTCTGTTGACATAGGACTCGTTTGACTGTGGATATAGATACTTTTGTACCTGTTTCCTCCAGCATCTTCACAAGGTCCTTTGCTGTTCTTCTGGGATTGATTTGCACTTTTCGCACAAAAGTACGTTCATCTCTAGGAGACAGAACACGTCTCTTTCCTGAGAGGTATGAAGGCTGCGTGGCCCCATGGTGTTTATACTTGCGTACTATTTTTTGTTATTGATGAACGTGGTACCTTCAGGCGTTTGGAAATTGCTCCCAAGGATGAACCAGACTTGTGGAGGTCTACATTTTATTTCTGAGGTCTTGGCAGATTTCTTTTGATTTTCCCATGATGTCAAGCAAAGAGGCACTGAGTTTGAAGGTAGGCCATGAAATACATCTACAGGTACACCTCCAATTGACTCAAATGATGTCAATTAGCCTATCAGAAGCTTCTAAAGCCATGACATCATTTTCGGGATATTTCCAAGCTGTTTAAAGGCACAGCCAATTTAGTGTATGTAAACTTCTGACCCACTGGATTTGTTATACAGTGAACTAGAAGTGATATAATCTGTCTGTAAACAATTTTGGGAAAAATGACTTCAGGGAACTTGTTGTTCTGAATTGTTCTTTACTATTTTCTGAGTTAACTTGGATTCTTTCTTAATTAGGAAACTGGAAATGCACGTTTTATTCTCTATAGGGAATGTGCGAACAACAGGCAAATGTATATCTTATAGGTGCATTTATGAGGTAGGAAAAGGGTCCTCAAGTCGGATTTCAGCATTTAGTGTTCTACGGTCCTCTGCTATACCAACTGAGCTATTGAATGTGGTGAATTGTGGATAAACTTGAAGTGTTTTGAATTCTTCTGTATGATTGGATTCGTACACCTAGACTATTCTTTAAGGAAACGTGAAATCCACATTTTATTCTCTATAGGGGGATGTGCGAACAACAGGTAAAAATAGTGTTTGGGGCGCATTGATGAGGCAGAAAAATGTTCCTCCTTCGAGCCGGAATTGAACCAGCGACCTAAGGATTTCAGCATTTAGCGTTCTACAGTCCTCCGCTCTACCAACTGAGCTATCGAAGGGACATGGAAAAACTATTGGAGCAAAAGGTACATGTTTGAACCGTAGCATTGAGTTGAATCTTTTCTACCAGATGTTGATCAACGTTGACCATTCAGCAATGGTGAGATTTCCGTGTATTGAGCGCTCGTCAGAACTGCCGAAATGTCCACAAACGGGTCTTTCCAGGCACAACTTTCTTCAATTATGGAGACGCTGATGACGTCTGCCGTTGCAGAGATTACAAAACGGGGTTACCAGTTTTGTGAATTTAGTAGGTTATCGCACATATATACCATTTCAAATTGTTTGGTTTCCTCCAAACATAACAATGGTCATCATGGCCAAACAATTCTATTTTTGTTTCATCAGACCAGAGGACATTTCTCCAAAAAGTAGGATCTTTGTCCCCAAACTGTAGTCTGGCATTTTTATGGCGGGTTGGAGCAGTAGCTTCTTCCTTGCTGAGCGGCATTTCAGGTTCTGTTGACATAGGACTCGTTTGACTGTGGATATAGATACTTTTGTACCTGTTTCCTCCAGCATCTTCACAAGGTCCTTTGCTGTTCTTCTGGGATTGATTTGCACTTTTCGCACAAAAGTACGTTCATCTCTAGGAGACAGAACACGTCTCTTTCCTGAGAGGTATGAAGGCTGCGTGGCCCCATGGTGTTTATACTTGCGTACTATTTTTTGTTATTGATGAACGTGGTACCTTCAGGCGTTTGGAAATTGCTCCCAAGGATGAACCAGACTTGTGGAGGTCTACATTTTATTTCTGAGGTCTTGGCTGATTTCTTTTGATTTTCCCATGATGTCAAGCAAAGAGGCACTGAGTTTGAAGGTAGGCCATGAAATACATCTACAGGTACACCTCCAATTGACTCAAATGATGTCAATTAGCCTATCAGAAGCTTCTAAAGCCATGACATCATTTTCGGGATATTTCCAAGCTGTTTAAAGGCACAGCCAATTTAGTGTATGTAAACTTCTGACCCACTGGATTTGTTATACAGTGAACTAGAAGTGATATAATCTGTCTGTAAACAATTTTGGGAAAAATGACTTCAGGGAACTTGTTGTTCTGAATTGTTCTTTACTATTTTCTGAGTTAACTTGGATTCTTTCTTAATTAGGAAACTGGAAATGCACGTTTTATTCTCTATAGGGAATGTGCGAACAACAGGCAAATGTATATCTTATAGGTGCATTTATGAGGTAGGAAAAGGGTCCTCCTCAAGTCGGATTTCAGCATTTAGTGTTCTACGGTCCTCTGCTATACCAACTGAGCTATTGAATGTGGTGAATTGTGGATGAACTTGAAGTGTTTTGAATTCTTCTGTATGATTGGATTCGTACACCTAGACTATTCTTTAAGGAAACGTGAAATGCACATTTTATTCTCTATAGGGGGATGTGCGAACAACAGGTAAAAATAGTGTTTGGGGCGCATTGATGAGGCAGAAAAATGTTCCTCCGTCGAGCCGGAATTGAACCAGCGACCTAAGGATTTCAGCATTTAGCGTTCTACAGTCCTCCGCTCTACCAACTGAGCTATCGAAGGGACATGGAAAACCTATTGGAGCAAAAGGTACATGTTTGAACCGTAGCATTGAGTTGAATCTTTTCTACCAGATGTTGATCAACGTTGACCATTCAGCAATGGTGAGATTTCCGTGTATTGAGCGCTCGTCAGAACTGCCGAAATGTCCACAAACGGGTCTTTCCAGGCACAACTTTCTTCAATTATGGAGACGCTGATGACGTCTGCCGTTGCAGAGATTACAAAACGGGGTTACCAGTTTTGTGAATTTAGTAGGTTATCGCACATATATACCATTTCAAATTGTTTGGTTTCCTCCAAACATAACAATGGTCATCATGGCCAAACAGTTCTATTTTTGTTTCATCAGACCAGAGGACATTTCTCCAAAAAGTAGGATCTTTGTCCCCAAACTGTAGTCTGGCATTTTTATGGCGGGTTGGAGCAGTAGCTTCTTCCTTGCTGAGCGGCATTTCAGGTTCTGTTGACATAGGACTCGTTTGACTGTGGATATAGATACTTTTGTACCTGTTTCCTCCAGCATCTTCACAAGGTCCTTTGCTGTTCTTCTGGGATTGATTTGCACTTTTCGCACAAAAGTACGTTCATCTCTAGGAGACAGAACACGTCTCTTTCCTGAGAGGTATGAAGGCTGCGTGGCCCCATGGTGTTTATACTTGCGTACTATTTTTTGTTATTGATGAACGTGGTACCTTCAGGCGTTTGGAAATTGCTCCCAAGGATGAACCAGACTTGTGGAGGTCTACATTTTATTTCTGAGGTCTTGGCTGATTTCTTTTGATTTTCCCATGATGTCAAGCAAAGAGGCACTGAGTTTGAAGGTAGGCCATGAAATACATCTACAGGTACACCTCCAATTGACTCAAATGATGTCAATTAGCCTATCAGAAGCTTCTAAAGCCATGACATCATTTTCGGGATATTTCCAAGCTGTTTAAAGGCACAGCCAATTTAGTGTATGTAAACTTCTGACCCACTGGATTTGTTATACAGTGAACTAGAAGTGATATAATCTGTCTGTAAACAATTTTGGGAAAAATGACTTCAGGGAACTTGTTGTTCTGAATTGTTCTTTACTATTTTCTGAGTTAACTTGGATTCTTTCTTAATTAGGAAACTGGAAATGCACGTTTTATTCTCTATAGGGAATGTGCGAACAACAGGCAAATGTATATCTTATAGGTGCATTTATGAGGTAGGAAAAGGGTCCTCCTCAAGTCGGATTTCAGCATTTAGTGTTCTACGGTCCTCTGCTATACCAACTGAGCTATTGAATGTGGTGAATTGTGGATGAACTTGAAGTGTTTTGAATTCTTCTGTATGATTGGATTCGTACACCTAGACTATTCTTTAAGGAAACGTGAAATGCACATTTTATTCTCTATAGGGGGATGTGCGAACAACAGGTAAAAATAGTGTTTGGGGCGCATTGATGAGGCAGAAAAATGTTCCTCCGTCGAGCCGGAATTGAACCAGCGACCTAAGGATTTCAGCATTTAGCGTTCTACAGTCCTCCGCTCTACCAACTGAGCTATCGAAGGGACATGGAAAACCTATTGGAGCAAAAGGTACATGTTTGAACCGTAGCATTGAGTTGAATCTTTTCTACCAGATGTTGATCAACGTTGACCATTCAGCAATGGTGAGATTTCCGTGTATTGAGCGCTCGTCAGAACTGCCGAAATGTCCACAAACGGGTCTTTCCAGGCACAACTTTCTTCAATTATGGAGACGCTGATGACGTCTGCCGTTGCAGAGATTACAAAACGGGGTTACCAGTTTTGTGAATTTAGTAGGTTATCGCACATATATACCATTTCAAATTGTTTGGTTTCCTCCAAACATAACAATGGTCATCATGGCCAAACAGTTCTATTTTTGTTTCATCAGACCAGAGGACATTTCTCCAAAAAGTAGGATCTTTGTCCCCAAACTGTAGTCTGGCATTTTTATGGCGGGTTGGAGCAGTAGCTTCTTCCTTGCTGAGCGGCATTTCAGGTTCTGTTGACATAGGACTCGTTTGACTGTGGATATAGATACTTTTGTACCTGTTTCCTCCAGCATCTTCACAAGGTCCTTTGCTGTTCTTCTGGGATTGATTTGCACTTTTCGCACAAAAGTACGTTCATCTCTAGGAGACAGAACACGTCTCTTTCCTGAGAGGTATGAAGGCTGCGTGGCCCCATGGTGTTTATACTTGCGTACTATTTTTTGTTATTGATGAACGTGGTACCTTCAGGCGTTTGGAAATTGCTCCCAAGGATGAACCAGACTTGTGGAGGTCTACATTTTATTTCTGAGGTCTTGGCTGATTTCTTTTGATTTTCCCATGATGTCAAGCAAAGAGGCACTGAGTTTGAAGGTAGGCCATGAAATACATCTACAGGTACACCTCCAATTGACTCAAATGATGTCAATTAGCCTATCAGAAGCTTCTAAAGCCATGACATCATTTTCGGGATATTTCCAAGCTGTTTAAAGGCACAGCCAATTTAGTGTATGTAAACTTCTGACCCACTGGATTTGTTATACAGTGAACTAGAAGTGATATAATCTGTCTGTAAACAATTTTGGGAAAAAAGACTTCAGGGAACTTGTTTTCTGAATTGTTCTTTACTATTTTCTGAGTTAACTTGGATTCTTTCTTAATTAGGAAACTGGAAATGCACGTTTTATTCTCTATAGGGAATGTGCGAACAACAGGCAAATGTATATCTTATAGGTGCATTTATGAGGTAGGAAAAGGGTCCTCCTCAAGTCGGATTTCAGCATTTAGTGTTCTACGGTCCTCTGCTATACCAACTGAGCTATTGAATGTGGTGAATTGTGGATAAACTTGAAGTGTTTTGAATTCTTCTGTATGATTGGATTCGTACACCTAGACTATTCTTTAAGGAAACGTGAAATGCACATTTTATTCTCTATAGGGGGATGTGCGAACAACAGGTAAAAATAGTGTTTGGGGCGCATTGATGAGGCAGAAAAATGTTCGTCCTTCGAGCCAGATTTGAACCAGCGACTTAAGGATTTCAGCATTTAGCATTCTACAGTCCTCCGCTCTACCAACTGAGCTATCGAAGGGACATGGAAAAACGATTGGAGCAAAAGGTACATGTTTGAACCGTAGCATTGAGTTGAATCTTTTCTACCAGATGTTGATCAACGTTGACCATTCAGCAATGGTGAGATTTCCGTGTATTGAGCGCTCGTCAGAACTGCCGAAATGTCCACAAACGGGTCTTTCCAGGCACAACTTTCTTCAATTATGGAGACGCTGATGACGTCTGCCGTTGCAGAGATTACAAAACGGGGTTACCAGTTTTGTGAATTTAGTAGGTTATCGCATATATATACCATTTCAAATTGTTTGGTTTCCTCCAAACATAACAATGGTCATCATGGCCAAACAGTTCTATTTTTGTTTCATCAGACCAGAGGACATTTCTCCAAAAAGTAGGATCTTTGTCCCCAAACTGTAGTCTGGCATTTTTATGGCGGGTTGGAGCAGTAGCTTCTTCCTTGCTGAGCGGCATTTCAGGTTCTGTTGACATAGGACTCGTTTGACTGTGGATATAGATACTTTTGTACCTGTTTCCTCCAGCATCTTCACAAGGTCCTTTGCTGTTCTTCTGGGATTGATTTGCACTTTTCGCACAAAAGTACGTTCATCTCTAGGAGACAGAACACGTCTCTTTCCTGAGAGGTATGAAGGCTGCGTGGCCCCATGGTGTTTATACTTGCGTACTATTTTTTGTTATTGATGAACGTGGTACCTTCAGGCGTTTGGAAATTGCTCCCAAGGATGAACCAGACTTGTGGAGGTCTACATTTTATTTCTGAGGTCTTGGCAGATTTCTTTTGATTTTCCCATGATGTCAAGCAAAGAGGCACTGAGTTTGAAGGTAGGCCATGAAATACATCTACAGGTACACCTCCAATTGACTCAAATGATGTCAATTAGCCTATCAGAAGCTTCTAAAGCCATGACATCATTTTCGGGATATTTCCAAGCTGTTTAAAGGCACAGCCAATTTAGTGTATGTAAACTTCTGACCCACTGGATTTGTTATACAGTGAACTAGAAGTGATATAATCTGTCTGTAAACAATTTTGGGAAAAATGACTTCAGGGAACTTGTTGTTCTGAATTGTTCTTTACTATTTTCTGAGTTAACTTGGATTCTTTCTTAATTAGGAAACGTGAAATGCACATTTTATTCTCTATAGGGGGATGTGCGAACAACAGGTAAAAATAGTGTTTGGGGCGCATTGATGAGGCAGAAAAATGTTCCTCCTTCGAGCTGGAATTGAACCAGCGACCTAAGGATTCCAGCATTTAGCGTTCTACAGTCCTCCGCTCTACCAACTGAGCTATCGAAGGGACTTGGAAAAACTATTGGAGCAAAAGGTACATGTTTGAACCGTAGCATTGAGTTGAATCTTTTCTACCAGATGTTGATCAACGTTGACCATTCAGCAATGGTGAGATTTCCGTGTATTGAGCGCTCGTCAGAACTGCCGAAATGTCCACAAACGGGTCTTTCCAGGCACAACTTTCTTCAATTATGGCGACGCTGATGACGTCTGCCGTTGCAGAGATTACAAAACGGGGTTACCAGTTTTGTGAATTTAGTAGGTTATCGCACATATATACCATTTCAAATTGTTTTGGTTTCCTCCAAACATAACAATGGTCATCATGGCCAAACAGTTCTATTTTTGTTTCATCAGACCAGAGGACATTTCTCCAAAAAGTAGGATCTTTGTCCCCAAACTGTAGTCTGGCATTTTTATGGCGGGTTGGAGCAGTAGCTTCTTCCTTGCGGAGCGGCATTTCAGGTTCTGTTGACATAGGACTCGTTTGACTGTGGATATAGATACTTTTGTACCTGTTTCCTCCAGCATCTTCACAAGGTCCTTTGCTGTTCTTCTGGGATTGATTTGCACTTTTCGCACAAAAGTACGTTCATCTCTAGGAGACAGAACACGTCTCTTTCCTGAGAGGTATGAAGGCTGCGTGGCCCCATGGTGTTTATACTTGCGTACTATTTTTTGTTATTGATGAACGTGGTACCTTCAGGCGTTTGGAAATTGCTCCCAAGGATGAACCAGACTTGTGGAGGTCTACATTTTATTTCTGAGGTCTTGGCTGATTTCTTTTGATTTTCCCATGATGTCAAGCAAAGAGGCACTGAGTTTGAAGGTAGGCCATGAAATACATCTACAGGTACACTTCCAATTGACTCAAATGATGTCAATTAGCCTATCAGAAGCTTCTAAAGCCATGACATCATTTTCGGGATATTTCCAAGCTGTTTAAAGGCACAGCCAATTTAGTGTATGTAAACTTCTGACCCACTGGATTTGTTATACAGTGAACTAGAAGTGATATAATCTGTCTGTAAACAATTTTGGGAAAAATGACTTCAGGGAACTTGTTGTTCTGAATTGTTCTTTACTATTTTCTGAGTTAACTTCGATTCTTTCTTAATTAGGAAACGTGAAATGCACATTTTATTCTCTATAGGGGGATGTGCGAAAAACAGGTAAAAATAGTGTTTGGGGCGCATTGATGAGGCAGAAAAATGTTCCAGATTTCGAGCCGGAATTGAACCAGCGACCTAAGGATTCCAGCATTTAGCGTTCTACAGTCCTCCGCTCTACCAACTGAGCTATCGAAGGGACATGGAAAAACTATTGGAGCAAAAGGTACATGTTTGAACCGTAGCATTGAGTTGAATCTTTTCTACCAGATGTTGATCAACGTTGACCATTCAGCAATGGTGAGATTTCCGTGTATTGAGCGCTCGTCAGAACTGCCGAAATGTCCACAAACGGGTCTTTCCAGGCACAACTTTCTTCAATTATGGAGACGCTGATGACGTCTGCCGTTGCAGAGATTACAAAACGGGGTTACCCGTTTTGTGAATTTAGTAGGTTATCGCACATATATACCATTTCAAATTGTTTGGTTTCCTCCAAACATAACAATGGTCATCATGGCCAAACAGTTCTATTTTTGTTTCATCAGACCAGAGGACATTTCTCCAAAAAGTAGGATCTTTGTCCCCAAACTGTAGTCTGGCATTTTTATGGCGGGTTGGAGCAGTAGCTTCTTCCTTGCTGAGCGGCATTTCAGGTTCTGTTGACATAGGACTCGTTTGACTGTGGATATAGATACTTTTGTACCTGTTTCCTCCAGCATCTTCACAAGGTCCTTTGCTGTTCTTCTGGGATTGATTTGCACTTTTCGCACAAAAGTACGTTCATCTCTAGGAGACAGAACACGTCTCTTTCCTGAGAGGTATGAAGGCTGCGTGGCCCCATGGTGTTTATACTTGCGTACTATTTTTTGTTATTGATGAACGTGGTACCTTCAGGCGTTTGGAAATTGCTCCCAAGGATGAACCAGACTTGTGGAGGTCTACATTTTATTTCTGAGGTCTTGGCTGATTTCTTTTGATTTTCCCATGATGTCAAGCAAAGAGGCACTGAGTTTGAAGGTAGGCCATGAAATACATCTACAGGTACACCTCCAATTGACTCAAATGATGTCAATTAGCCTATCAGAAGCTTCTAAAGCCATGACATCATTTTCGGGATATTTCCAAGCTGTTTAAAGGCACAGCCAATTTAGTGTATGTAAACTTCTGACCCACTGGATTTGTTATACAGTGAACTAGAAGTGATATAATCTGTCTGTAAACAATTTTGGGAAAAAAGACTTCAGGGAACTTGTTGTTCTGAATTGTTCTTTACTATTTTCTGAGTTAACTTGGATTCTTTCTTAATTAGGAAACTGGAAATGCACGTTTTATTCTCTATAGGGAATGTGCGAACAACAGGCAAATGTATATCTTATAGGTGCATTTATGAGGTAGGAAAAGGGTCCTCCTCAAGTCGGATTTCAGCATTTAGTGTTCTACGGTCCTCTGCTATACCAACTGAGCTATTGAATGTGGTGAATTGTGGATAAACTTGAAGTGTTTTGAATTCTTCTGTATGATTGGATTCGTACACCTAGACTATTCTTTAAGGAAACGTGAAATGCACATTTTATTCTCTATAGGGGGATGTGCGAACAACAGGTAAAAATAGTGTTTGGGGCGCATTGATGAGGCAGAAAAATGTTCCTCCTTCGAGCCAGATTTGAACCAGCGACTTAAGGATTTCAGCATTTAGCATTCTACAGTCCTCCGCTCTACCAACTGAGCTATCGAAGGGACATGGAAAAACTATTGGAGCAAAAGGTACATGTTTGAACCGTAGCATTGAGTTGAATCTTTTCTACCAGATGTTGATCAACGTTGACCATTCAGCAATGGTGAGATTTCCGTGTATTGAGCGCTCGTCAGAACTGCCTAAATGTCCACAAACGGGTCTTTCCAGGCACAACTTTCTTCAATTATAGAGACGCTGATGACGTCTGCCGTTGCAGAGATTACAAAACGGGGTTACCAGTTTTGTGAATTTAGTAGGTTATCGCACATATATACCATTTCAAATTGTTTGGTTTCCTCCAAACATAACAATGGTCATCATGGCCAAACAGTTCTATTTTTGTTTCATCAGACCAGAGGACATTTCTCCAAAAAGTAGGATCTTTGTCCCCAAACTGTAGTCTGGCATTTTTATGGCGGTTTGGAGCAGTAGCTTCTTCCTTGCTGAGCGGCATTTCAGGTTCTGTTGACATAGGACTCGTTTGACTGTGGATATAGATACTCTTGTACCTGTTTCCTCCAGCATCTTCACAAGGTCCTTTGCTGTTCTTCTGGGATTGATTTGCACTTTTCGCACAAAAGTACGTTCATCTCTAGGAGACAGAACACGTCTCTTTCCTGAGAGGTATGAAGGCTGCGTGGCCCCATGGTGTTTATACTTGCGTACTATTTTTTGTTATTGATGAATGTGGTACCTTCAGGCGTTTGGAAATTGCTCCCAAGGATGAACCAGACTTGTGGAGGTCTACATTTTATTTCTGAGGTCTTGGCTGATTTCTTTTGATTTTCCCATGATGTCAAGCAAAGAGGCACTGAGTTTGAAGGTAGGCCATGAAATACATCTACAGGTACACCTCCAATTGACTCAAATGATGTCAATTAGCCTATCAGAAGCTTCTAAAGCCATGACATCATTTTCGGGATATTTCCAAGCTGTTTAAAGGCACAGCCAATTTAGTGTATGTAAACTTCTGACCCACTGGATTTGTTATACAGTGAACTAGAAGTGATATAATCTGTCTGTAAACAATTTTGGGAAAAATGACTTCAGGGAACTTGTTGTTCTGAATTGTTCTTTACTATTTTCTGAGTTAACTTGGATTCTTTCTTAATTAGGAAACTGGAAATGCACGTTTTATTCTCTATAGGGAATGTGCGAACAACAGGCAAATGTATATCTTATAGGTGCATTTATGAGGTAGGAAAAGGGTCCTCCTTAAGTCGGATTTCAGCATTTAGTGTTCTACGGTCCTCTGCTATACCAAACTGAGCTATTGAATGTGGTGAATTGTGGATAAACTTGAAGTGTTTTGAATTCTTCTGTATGATTGGATTCGTACACCTAGACTATTCTTTAAGGAAACGTGAAATCCACATTTTATTCTCTATAGGGGGATGTGCGAACAACAGGTAAAAATAGTGTTTGGGGCGCATTGATGAGGCAGAAAAATATTCCTCCTTCGAGCCGGAATTGAACCAGCGACCTAAGGATTTCAGCATTTAGCGTTCTACAGTCCTCCACTCTACCAACTGAGCTATCGAAGGGACATGGAAAAACTATTGGAGCAAAAGGTACATGTTTGAACCGTAGCATTGAGTTGAATCTTTTCTACCAGATGTTGATCAACGTTGACCATTCAGCAATGGTGAGATTTCCGTGTATTGAGCGCTCGTCAGAACTGCCGAAATGTCCACAAACGGATCTTTCCAGGCACAACTTTCTTCAATTATGGAGACGCTGATGACGTCTGCCGTTGCAGAGATTACAAAACGGGGTTACCCGTTTTGTGAATTTAGTAGGTTATCGCACATATATACCATTTCAAATTGTTTGGTTTCCTCCAAACATAACAATGGTCATCATGGCCAAACAGTTCTATTTTTGTTTCATCAGACCAGAGGACATTTCTCCAAAAAGTAGGATCTTTGTCCCCAAACTGTAGTCTGGCATTTTTATGGCGGGTTGGAGCAGTAGCTTCTTCCTTGCTGAGCGGCATTTCAGGTTCTGTTGACATAGGACTCGTTTGACTGTGGATATAGATACTTTTGTACCTGTTTCCTCCAGCATCTTCACAAGGTCCTTTGCTGTTCTTCTGGGATTGATTTGCACTTTTCGCACAAAAGTACGTTCATCTCTAGGAGACAGAACACGTCTCTTTCCTGAGAGGTATGAAGGCTGCGTGGCCCCATGGTGTTTATACTTGCGTACTATTTTTTGTTATTGATGAACGTGGTACCTTCAGGCGTTTGGAAATTGCTCCCAAGGATGAACCAGACTTGTGGAGGTCTACATTTTATTTCTGAGGTCTTGGCAGATTTCTTTTGATTTTCCCATGATGTCAAGCAAAGAGGCACTGAGTTTGAAGGTAGGCCATGAAATACATCTACAGGTACACCTCCAATTGACTCAAATGATGTCAATTAGCCTATCAGAAGCTTCTAAAGCCATGACATCATTTTCGGGATATTTCCAAGCTGTTTAAAGGCACAGCCAATTTAGTGTATGTAAACTTCTTACCCACTGGATTTGTTATACAGTGAACTAGAAGTGATATAATCTGTCTGTAAACAATTTTGGGAAAAATGACTTCAGGGAACTTGTTGTTCTGAATTGTTCTTTACTATTTTCTGAGTTAACTTGGATTCTTTCTTAATTAGGAAACGTGAAATGCACATTTTATTCTCTATAGGGGGATGTGCGAACAACAGGTAAAAATAGTGTTTGGGGCGCATTGATGAGGCAGAAAAATGTTCCTCCTTCGAGCCGGAATTGAACCAGCGACCTAAGGATTCCAGCATTTAGCGTTCTACAGTCCTCCGCTCTACCAACTGAGCTATCAAAGGGACATGGAAAAACTATTGGAGCAAAAGGTACATGTTTGAACCGTAGCATTGAGTTGAATCTTTTCTACCAGATGTTGATCAACGTTGACCATTCAGCAATGGTGAGATTTCCGTGTATTGAGCGCTCGTCAGAACTGCCGAAATGTCCACAAACGGGTCTTTCCAGGCACAACTTTCTTCAATTATGGCGAAGCTGATGACGTCTGCCGTTGCAGAGATTACAAAACGGGGTTACCAGTTTTGTGAATTTAGTAGGTTATCGCACATATATACCATTTCAAATTGTTTTGGTTTCCTCCAAACATAACAATGGTCATCATGGCCAAACAGTTCTATTTTTGTTTCATCAGACCAGAGGACATTTCTCCAAAAAGTAGGATCTTTGTCCCCAAACTGTAGTCTGGCATTTTTATGACGGGTTGGAGCAGTAGCTTCTTCCTTGCTGAGCGGCATTTCAGGTTCTGTTGACATAGGACTCGTTTGACTGTGGATATAGATACTTTTGTACCTGTTTCCTCCAGCATCTTCACAAGGTCCTTTGCTGTTCTTCTGGGATTGATTTGCACTTTTCGCACAAAAGTACGTTCATCTCTAGGAGACAGAACACGTCTCTTTCCTGAGAGGTATGAAGGCTGCGTGGCCCCATGGTGTTTATACTTGCGTACTATTTTTTGTTATTGATGAACGTGGTACCTTCAGGCGTTTGGAAATTGCTCCCAAGGATGAACCAGACTTGTGGAGGTCTACATTTTATTTCTGAGGTCTTGGCTGATTTCTTTTGATTTTCCCATGATGTCAAGCAAAGAGGCACTGAGTTTGAAGGTAGGCCATGAAATACATCTACAGGTACACCTCCAATTGACTCAAATGATGTCAATTAGCCTATCAGAAGCTTCTAAAGCCATGACATCATTTTCGGGATATTTCCAAGCTGTTTAAAGGCACAGCCAATTTAGTGTATGTAAACTTCTGACCCACTGGATTTGTTATACAGTGAACTAGAAGTGATATAATCTGTCTGTAAACAATTTTGGGAAAAATGACTTCAGGGAACTTGTTGTTCTGAATTGTTCTTTACTATTTTCTGAGTTAACTTGGATTCTTTCTTAATTAGGAAACTGGAAATGCACGTTTTATTCTCTATAGGGAATGTGCGAACAACAGGCAAATGTATATCTTATAGGTGCATTTATGAGGTAGGAAAAGGGTCCTCCTCAAGTCGGATTTCAGCATTTAGTGTTCTACGGTCCTCTGCTATACCAACTGAGCTATTGAATGTGGTGAATTGTGGATAAACTTGAAGTGTTTTGAATTCTTCTGTATGATTGGATTCGTACACCTAGACTATTCTTTAAGGAAACGTGAAATGCACATTTTATTCTCTATAGGGGGATGTGCGAACAACAGGTAAAAATAGTGTTTGGGGCGCATTGATGAGGCAGAAAAATGTTCCTCCTTCGAGCCAGATTTGAACCAGCGACTTAAGGATTTCAGCATTTAGCATTCTACAGTCCTCCGCTCTACCAACTGAGCTATCGAAGGGACATGGAAAAACGATTGGAGCAAAAGGTACATGTTTGAACCGTAGCATTGAGTTGAATCTTTTCTACCAGATGTTGATCAACGTTGACCATTCAGCAATGGTGAGATTTCCGTGTATTGAGCGCTCGTCAGAACTGCCGAAATGTCCACAAACGGGTCTTTCCAGGCACAACTTTCTTCAATTATGGAGACGCTGATGACGTCTGCCGTTGCAGAGATTACAAAACGGGGTTACCAGTTTTGTGAATTTAGTAGGTTATCGCATATATATACCATTTCAAATTGTTTGGTTTCCTCCAAACATAACAATGGTCATCATGGCCAAACAGTTCTATTTTTGTTTCATCAGACCAGAGGACATTTCTCCAAAAAGTAGGATCTTTGTCCCCAAACTGTAGTCTGGCATTTTTATGGCGGGTTGGAGCAGTAGCTTCTTCCTTGCTGAGCGGCATTTCAGGTTCTGTTGACATAGGACTCGTTTGACTGTGGATATAGATACTTTTGTACCTGTTTCCTCCAGCATCTTCACAAGGTCCTTTGCTGTTCTTCTGGGATTGATTTGCACTTTTCGCACAAAAGTACGTTCATCTCTAGGAGACAGAACACGTCTCTTTCCTGAGAGGTATGAAGGCTGCGTGGCCCCATGGTGTTTATACTTGCGTACTATTTTTTGTTATTGATGAACGTGGTACCTTCAGGCGTTTGGAAATTGCTCCCAAGGATGAACCAGACTTGTGGAGGTCTACATTTTATTTCTGAGGTCTTGGCAGATTTCTTTTGATTTTCCCATGATGTCAAGCAAAGAGGCACTGAGTTTGAAGGTAGGCCATGAAATACATCTACAGGTACACCTCCAATTGACTCAAATGATGTCAATTAGCCTATCAGAAGCTTCTAAAGCCATGACATCATTTTCGGGATATTTCCAAGCTGTTTAAAGGCACAGCCAATTTAGTGTATGTAAACTTCTGACCCACTGGATTTGTTATACAGTGAACTAGAAGTGATATAATCTGTCTGTAAACAATTTTGGGAAAAATGACTTCAGGGAACTTGTTGTTCTGAATTGTTCTTTACTATTTTCTGAGTTAACTTGGATTCTTTCTTAATTAGGAAACGTGAAATGCACATTTTATTCTCTATAGGGGGATGTGCGAACAACAGGTAAAAATAGTGTTTGGGGCGCATTGATGAGGCAGAAAAATGTTCCTCCTTCGAGCCGGAATTGAACCAGCGACCTAAGGATTCCAGCATTTAGCGTTCTACAGTCCTCCGCTCTACCAACTGAGCTATCGAAGGGACTTGGAAAAACTATTGGAGCAAAAGGTACATGTTTGAACCGTAGCATTGAGTTGAATCTTTTCTACCAGATGTTGATCAACGTTGACCATTCAGCAATGGTGAGATTTCCGTGTATTGAGCGCTCGTCAGAACTGCCGAAATGTCCACAAACGGGTCTTTCCAGGCACAACTTTCTTCAATTATGGCGACGCTGATGACGTCTGCCGTTGCAGAGATTACAAAACGGGGTTACCAGTTTTGTGAATTTAGTAGGTTATCGCACATATATACCATTTCAAATTGTTTTGGTTTCCTCCAAACATAACAATGGTCATCATGGCCAAACAGTTCTATTTTTGTTTCATCAGACCAGAGGACATTTCTCCAAAAAGTAGGATCTTTGTCCCCAAACTGTAGTCTGGCATTTTTATGGCGGGTTGGAGCAGTAGCTTCTTCCTTGCTGAGCGGCATTTCAGGTTCTGTTGACATAGGACTCGTTTGACTGTGGATATAGATACTTTTGTACCTGTTTCCTCCAGCATCTTCACAAGGTCCTTTGCTGTTCTTCTGGGATTGATTTGCACTTTTCGCACAAAAGTACGTTCATCTCTAGGAGACAGAACACGTCTCTTTCCTGAGAGGTATGAAGGCTGCGTGGCCCCATGGTGTTTATACTTGCGTACTATTTTTTGTTATTGATGAACGTGGTACCTTCAGGCGTTTGGAAATTGCTCCCAAGGATGAACCAGACTTGTGGAGGTCTACATTTTATTTCTGAGGTCTTGGCTGATTTCTTTTGATTTTCCCATGATGTCAAGCAAAGAGGCACTGAGTTTGAAGGTAGGCCATGAAATACATCTACAGGTACACTTCCAATTGACTCAAATGATGTCAATTAGCCTATCAGAAGCTTCTAAAGCCATGACATCATTTTCGGGATATTTCCAAGCTGTTTAAAGGCACAGCCAATTTAGTGTATGTAAACTTCTGACCCACTGGATTTGTTATACAGTGAACTAGAAGTGATATAATCTGTCTGTAAACAATTTTGGGAAAAATGACTTCAGGGAACTTGTTGTTCTGAATTGTTCTTTACTATTTTCTGAGTTAACTTCGATTCTTTCTTAATTAGGAAACGTGAAATGCACATTTTATTCTCTATAGGGGGATGTGCGAAAAACAGGTAAAAATAGTGTTTGGGGCGCATTGATGAGGCAGAAAAATGTTCCTCCTTCAAGCCGGAATTGAACCAGCGACCTAAGGATTCCAGCATTTAGCGTTCTACAGTCCTCCGCTCTACCAACAGAGCTATCGAAGGGACATGGAAAAACTATTGGAGCAAAAGGTACATGTTTGAACCGTAGCATTGAGTTGAATCTTTTCTACCAGATGTTGATCAACGTTGACCATTCAGCAATGGTGAGATTTCCGTGTATTGAGCGCTCGTCAGAACTGCCGAAATGTCCACAAACGGGTCTTTCCAGGCACAACTTTCTTCAATTATGGAGACGCTGATGACGTCTGCCGTTGCAGAGATTACAAAACGGGGTTAACAGTTTTGTGAATTTAGTAGGTTATCGCACATATATACCATTTCAAATTGTTTGGTTTCCTCCAAACATAACAATGGTCATCATGGCCAAACAGTTCTATTTTTGTTTCATCAGACCAGAGGACATTTCTCCAAAAAGTAGGATCTTTGTCCCCAAACTGTAGTCTGGCATTTTTATGGCGGGTTGGAGCAGTAGCTTCTTCCTTGCTGAGCGGCATTTCAGGTTCTGTTGACATAGGACTCGTTTGACTGTGGATATAGATACTTTTGTACCTGTTTCCTCCAGCATCTTCACAAGGTCCTTTGCTGTTCTTCTGGGATTGATTTGCACTTTTCGCACAAAAGTACGTTCATCTCTAGGAGACAGAACACGTCTCTTTCCTGAGAGGTATGAAGGCTGCGTGGCCCCATGGTGTTTATACTTGCGTACTATTTTTTGTTATTGATGAACGTGGTACCTTCAGGCGTTTGGAAATTGCTCCCAAGGATGAACCAGACTTGTGGAGGTCTACATTTTATTTCTGAGGTCTTGGCTGATTTCTTTTGATTTTCCCATGATGTCAAGCAAAGAGGCACTGAGTTTGAAGGTAGGCCATGAAATACATCTACAGGTACACTTCCAATTGACTCAAATGATGTCAATTAGCCTATCAGAAGCTTCTAAAGCCATGACATCATTTTCGGGATATTTCCAAGCTGTTTAAAGGCACAGCCAATTTAGTGTATGTAAACTTCTGACCCACTGGATTTGTTATACAGTGAACTAGAAGTGATATAATCTGTCTGTAAACAATTTTGGGAAAAATGACTTCAGGGAACTTGTTGTTCTGAATTGTTCTTTACTATTTTCTGAGTTGACTTGGATTCTTTCTTAATTAGGAAACTGGAAATGCACGTTTTATTCTCTATAGGGAATGTGCGAACAACAGGCAAATGTATATCTTATAGGTGCATTTATGAGGTTGGAAAAGGGTCCTCCTCAAGTCGGATTTCAGCATTTAGTGTTCTACGGTCCTCTGCTATACCAACTGAGCTATTGAATGTGGTGAATTGTGGATAAACTTGAAGTGTTTTGAATTCTTCTGTATGATTGGATTCGTACACCTAGACTATTCTTTAAGGAAACGTGAAATGCACATTTTATTCTCTATAGGGGGATGTGCGAACAACAGGTTAAAATAGTGTTTGGGGCGCATTGATGAGGCAGAAAAATGTTCCTCCTTTGAGCCGGAATTGAACCAGCGACCTAAGGATTCCAGCATTTAGCGTTCTACAGTCCTCCGCTCTACCAACTGAGCTATCGAAGGGACATGGAAAAACTATTGGAGCAAAAGGTACATGTTTGAACCGTAGCATTGAGTTGAATCTTTTCTACCAGATGTTGATCAACGTTGACCATTCAGCAATGGTGAGATTTCCGTGTATTGAGCGCTCGTCAGAACTGCCGAAATGTCCACAAACGGGTCTTTCCAGGCACAACTTTCTTCAATTATGGAGACGCTGATGACGTCTGCCGTTGCAGAGATTACAAAACGGGGTTACCAGTTTTGTGAATTTAGTAGGTTATCGCACATATATACCATTTCAAATTGTTTTGGTTTCCTCCAAACATAACAATGGTCATCATGGCCAAACAGTTCTATTTTTGTTTCATCAGACCAAAGGACATTTCTCCAAAAAGTAGGATCTTTGTCCCCAAACTGTAGTCTGGCATTTTTATGGCGGGTTGGAGCAGTAGCTTCTTCCTTGCTGAGCGGCATTTCAGGTTCTGTTGACATAGGACTCGTTTGACTGTGGATATAGATACTTTTGTACCTGTTTCCTCCAGCATCTTCACAAGGTCCTTTGCTGTTCTTCTGGGATTGATTTGCACTTTTCGCACAAAAGTACGTTCATCTCTAGGAGACAGAACACGTCTCTTTCCTGAGAGGTATGAAGGCTGCGTGGCCCCATGGTGTTTATACTTGCGTACTATTTTTTGTTATTGATGAACGTGGTACCTTCAGGCGTTTGGAAATTGCTCCCAAGGATGAACCAGACTTGTGGAGGTCTACATTTTATTTCTGAGGTCTTGGCAGATTTCTTTTGATTTTCCCATGATGTCAAGCAAAGAGGCACTGAGTTTGAAGGTAGGCCATGAAATACATCTACAGGTACACTTCCAATTGACTCAAATGATGTCAATTAGCCTATCAGAAGCTTCTAAAGCCATGACATAATTTTCGGGATATTTCCAAGCTGTTTAAAGGCACAGCCAATTTAGTGTATGTAAACTTCTGACCCACTGGATTTGTTATACAGTGAACTAGAAGTGATATAATCTGTCTGTAAACAATTTTGGGAAAAATGACTTCAGGGAACTTGTTGTTCTGAATTGTTCTTTACTATTTTCTGAGTTAACTTGGATTCTTTCTTAATTAGGAAACTGGAAATGCACGTTTTATTCTCTATAGGGAATGTGCGAACAACAGGCAAATGTATATCTTATAGGTGCATTTATGAGGTAGGAAAAGGGTCCTCCTCAAGTCGGATTTCAGCATTTAGTGTTCTACGGTCCTCTGCTATACCAACTGAGCTATTGAATGTGGTGAATTGTGGATAAACTTGAAGTGTTTTGAATTCTTCTGTATGATTGGATTCGTACACCTAGACTATTCTTTAAGGAAACGTGAAATGCACATTTTATTCTCTATAGGGGGATGTGCGAACAACAGGTAAAAATAGTGTTTGGGGCGCATTGATGAGGCAGAAAAATGTTCCTCCTTTGAGCCGGAATTGAACCAGCGACCTAAGGATTCCAGCATTTAACGTTCTACAGTCCTCCGCTCTACCAACTGAGCAATCGAAGGGACATGGAAAAACTATTGGAGCAAAAGGTACATGTTTGAACCGTAGCATTGAGTTGAATCTTTTCTACCAGATGTTGATCAACGTTGACCATTCAGCAATGGTGAGATTTCCGTGTATTGAGCGCTCGTCAGAACTGCCGAAATGTCCACAAATGGGTCTTTCCAGGCACAACTTTCTTCAATTATGGAGACGCTGATGACGTCTGCCGTTGCAGAGATTACAAAACGGGGTTACCAGTTTTGTGAATTTAGTAGGTTATCGCACATATATACCATTTCAAATTGTTTTGGTTTCCTCCAAACATAACAATGGTCATCATGGCCAAACAGTTCTATTTTTGTTTCATCAGACCAGAGGACAATTCTCCAAAAAGTAGGATCTTTGTCCCCAAACTGTAGTCTGGCATTTTTATGGCGGGTTGGAGCAGTAGCTTCTTCCTTGCTGAGCGGCATTTCAGGTTCTGTTGACATAGGACTCGTTTGACTGTGGATATAGATACTTTTGTACCTGTTTCCTCCAGCATCTTCACAAGGTCCTTTGCTGTTCTTCTGGGATTGATTTGCACTTTTCGCACAAAAGTACGTTCATCTCTAGGAGACAGAACACGTCTCTTTCCTGAGAGGTATGAAGGCTGCGTGGCCCCATGGTGTTTATACTTGCGTACTATTTTTTGTTATTGATGAACGTGGTACCTTCAGGCGTTTGGAAATTGCTCCCAAGGATGAACCAGACTTGTGGAGGTCTACATTTTATTTCTGAGGTCTTGGCAGATTTCTTTTGATTTTCCCATGATGTCAAGCAAAGAGGCACTGAGTTTGATGGTAGGCCATGAAATACATCTACAGGTACACTTCCAATTGACTCAAATGATGTCAATTAGCCTATCAGAAGCTTCTAAAGCCATGACATCATTTTCGGGATATTTCCAAGCTGTTTAAAGGCACAGCCAATTTAGTGTATGTAAACTTCTGACCCACTGGATTTGTTATACAGTGAACTAGAAGTGATATAATCTGTCTGTAAACAATTTTGGGAAAAATGACTTCAGGGAACTTGTTGTTCTGAATTGTTCTTTACTATTTTCTGAGTTAACTTGGATTCTTTCTTAATTAGGAAACTGGAAATGCACGTTTTATTCTCTATAGGGAATGTGCGAACAACAGGCAAATGTATATCTTATAGGTGCATTTATGAGGTAGGAAAAGGGTCCTCCTCAAGTCGGATTTCAGCATTTAGTGTTCTACGGTCCTCTGCTATACCAACTGAGCTATTGAATGTGGTGAATTGTGGATAAACTTGAAGTGTTTTGAATTCTTCTGTATGATTGGATTCGTACACCTAGACTATTCTTTAAGGAAACGTGAAATGCACATTTTATTCTCTATAGGGGGATGTGCGAACAACAGGTAAAAATAGTGTTTGGGGCGCATTGATGAGGCAGAAAAATGTTCGTCCTTCGAGCCAGATTTGAACCAGCGACCTAAGGACTTCAGCATTAAGCATTCTACAGTCCTCCGCTCTACCAACTGAGCTATCGAAGGGACATGGAAAAACTATTGGAGCAAAAGGTACATGTTTGAACCGTAGCATTGAGTTGAATCTTTTCTACCAGATGTTGATCAACGTTGACCATTCAGCAATGGTGAGATTTCCGTGTATTGAGCGCTCGTCAGAACTGCCGAAATGTCCACAAACGGGTCTTTCCAGGCACAACTTTCTTCAATTATGGAGACGCTGATGACGTCTGCCGTTGCAGAGATTACAAAACGGGGTTACCAGTTTTGTGAATTTAGTAGGTTATCGCACATATATACCATTTCAAATTGTTTGGTTTCCTCCAAACATAACAATGGTCATCATGGCCAAACAGTTCTATTTTTGTTTCATCAGACCAGAGGACATTTCTCCAAAAAGTAGGATCTTTGTCCCCAAACTGTAGTCTGGCATTTTTATGGCGGGTTGGAGCAGTAGCTTCTTCCTTGCTGAGCGGCATTTCAGGTTCTGTTGACATAGGACTCGTTTGACTGTGGATATAGATACTTTTGTACCTGTTTCCTCCAGCATCTTCACAAGGTCCTTTGCTGTTCTTCTGGGATTGATTTGCACTTTTCGCACAAAAGTACGTTCATCTCTAGGAGACAGAACACGTCTCTTTCCTGAGAGGTATGAAGGCTGCGTGGCTCCATGGTGTTTATACTTGTGTACTATTTTTTGTTATTGATGAACGTGGTACCTTCAGGCGTTTGGAAATTGCTCCCAAGGATGAACCAGACTTGTGGAGGTCTACATTTTATTTCTGAGGTCTTGGCTGATTTCTTTTGATTTTCCCATGATGTCAAGCAAAGAGGCACTGAGTTTGAAGGTAGGCCATGAAATACATCTACAGGTACACCTCCAATTGACTCAAATGATGTCAATTAGCCTATCAGAAGCTTCTAAAGCCATGACATCATTTTCAGGATATTTCCAAGCTGTTTAAAGGCACAGCCAATTTAGTGTATGTAAACTTCTGACCCACTGGATTTGTTATACAGTGAACTAGAAGTGATATAATCTGTCTGTAAACAACTTTGGGAAAAATGACTTCAGGGAACTTGGTGTTCTGAATTGTTCTTTACTATTTTCTGAGTTAACTTGGATTCTTTCTTAATTAGGAAACTGGAAATGCACGTTTTATTCTCTATAGGGAATGTGCGAACAACAGGCAAATGTATATCTTATAGGTGCATTTATGAGGTAGGAAAAGGGTCCTCCTCAAGTCGGATTTCAGCATTCAGTGTTCTACGGTCCTCTGCTATACCAACTGAGCTATTGAATGTGGTGAATTGTGGATAAACTTGAAGTGTTTTGAATTCTTCTGTATGATTGGATTCGTACACCTAGACTATTCTTTAAGGAAACGTGAAATGCACATTTTATTCTCTATAGGGGGATGTGCGAACAACAGGTAAAAATAGTGTTTGGGGCGCATTGATGAGGCAGAAAAACTTTCCTCCTTCGAGACGGATTTGAACCAGCGACCTAAGGATTTCAGCAATTAGCGTTCTACAGTCCTCCGCTCTACCAACTGAGCTATCGAAGGGACATGGAAAAACCATTGGAGCAAAAGGTACATGTTTGAACCGTAGCATTGAGTTGAATCTTTTCTACCAGATGTTGATCAACGTTGACCATTCAGCAATGGTGAGATTTCCGTGTATTGAGCGCTCGTCAGAACTGCCGAAATGTCCACAAACGGGTCTTTCCAGGCACAACTTTCTTCAATTATGGAGACGCTGATGACGTCTGCCGTTGCAGAGATTACAAAACGGGGTTACCAGTTTTGTGAATTTAGTAGGTTATCGCACATATATACCATTTCAAATTGTTTGGTTTCCTCCAAACATAACAATGGTCATCATGGCCAAACAGTTCTATTTTTGTTTCATCAGACCAGAGGACATTTCTCCAAAAAGTAGGATCTTTGTCCCCAAACTGTAGTCTGGCATTTTTATGGCGGGTTGGAGCAGTAGCTTCTTCCTTGCTGAGCGGCATTTCAGGTTCTGTTGACATAGGACTCGTTTGACTGTGGATATAGATACTTTTGTACCTGTTTCCTCCAGCATCTTCACAAGGTCCTTTGCTGTTCTTCTGGGATTGATTTGCACTTTTCGCACAAAAGTACGTTCATCTCTAGGAGACAGAACACGTCTCTTTCCTGAGAGGTATGAAGGCTGCGTGGCTCCATGGTGTTTATACTTGTGTACTATTTTTTGTTATTGATGAACGTGGTACCTTCAGGCGTTTGGAAATTGCTCCCAAGGATGAACCAGACTTGTGGAGGTCTACATTTTATTTCTGAGGTCTTGGCTGATTTCTTTTGATTTTCCCATGATGTCAAGCAAAGAGGCACTGAGTTTGAAGGTAGGCCATGAAATACATCTACAGGTACACCTCCAATTGACTCAAATGATGTCAATTAGCCTATCAGAAGCTTCTAAAGCCATGACATCATTTTCAGGATATTTCCAAGCTGTTTAAAGGCACAGCCAATTTAGTGTATGTAAACTTCTGACCCACTGGATTTGTTATACAGTGAACTAGAAGTGATATAATCTGTCTGTAAACAACTTTGGGAAAAATGACTTCAGGGAACTTGGTGTTCTGAGTTGTTCTTTACTATTTTCTGAGTTAACTTGGATTCTTTCTTAATTAGGAAACTGGAAATGCACGTTTTATTCTCTATAGGGAATGTGCGAACAACAGGCAAATGTATATCTTATAGGTGCATTTATGAGGTAGGAAAAGGGTCCTCCTCAAGTCGGATTTCAGCATTCAGTGTTCTACGGTCCTCTGCTATACCAACTGAGCTATTGAATGTGGTGAATTGTGGATAAACTTGAAGTGTTTTGAATTCTTCTGTATGATTGGATTCGTACACCTAGACTATTCTTTAAGGAAACGTGAAATGCACATTTTATTCTCTATAGGGGGATGTGCGAACAACAGGTAAAAATAGTGTTTGGGGCGCATTGATGAGGCAGAAAAACTTTCCTCCTTCGAGACGGATTTGAACCAGCGACCTAAGGATTTCAGCATTTAGCGTTCTACAGTCCTCCGCTCTACCAACTGAGCTATCGAAGGGACATGGAAAAACCATTGGAGCAAAAGGTACATGTTTGAACCGTAGCATTGAGTTGAATCTTTTCTACCAGATGTTGATCAACGTTGACCATTCAGCAATGGTGAGATTTCCGTGTATTGAGCGCTCGTCAGAACTGCCGAAATGTCCACAAACGGGTCTTTCCAGGCACAACTTTCTTCAATTATGGAGACGCTGATGACGTCTGCCGTTGCAGAGATTACAAAACGGGGTTACCAGTTTTGTGAATTTAGTAGGTTATCGCACATATATACCATTTCAAATTGTTTGGTTTCCTCCAAACATAACAATGGTCATCATGGCCAAACAGTTCTATTTTTGTTTCATCAGACCAGAGGACATTTCTCCAAAAAGTAGGATCTTTGTCCCCAAACTGTAGTCTGGCATTTTTATGGTGGGTTGGAGCAGTAGCTTCTTCCTTGCTGAGCGGCATTTCAGGTTCTGTTGACATAGGACTCGTTTGACTGTGGATATAGATACTTTTGTACCTGTTTCCTCCAGCATCTTCACAAGGTCCTTTGCTGTTCTTCTGGGATTGATTTGCACTTTTCGCACAAAAGTACGTTCATCTCTAGGAGACAGAACACGTCTCTTTCCTGAGAGGTATGAAGGCTGCGTGGCCCCATGGTGTTTATACTTGTGTACTATTTTTTGTTATTGATGAACGTGGTACCTTCAGGCGTTTGGAAATTGCTCCCAAGGATGAACCAGACTTGTGGAGGTCTACATTTTATTTCTGAGGTCTTGGCTGATTTCTTTTGATTTTCCCATGATGTCAAGCAAAGAGGCACTGAGTTTGAAGGTAGGCCATGAAATACATCTACAGGTACACCTCCAATTGACTCAAATGATGTCAATTAGCCTATCAGAAGCTTCTAAAGCCATGACATCATTTTCAGGATATTTCCAAGCTGTTTAAAGGCACAGCCAATTTAGTGTATGTAAACTTCTGACCCACTGGATTTGTTATACAGTGAACTAGAAGTGATATAATCTGTCTGTAAACAATTTTGGGAAAAATGACTTCAGGGAACTTGGTGTTCTGAATTGTTCTTTACTATTTTCTGAGTTAACTTAGATTCTTTCTTAATTAGGAAACTGGAAATGCACGTTTTATTCTCTATAGGGAATGTGCGAACAACAGGCAAATGTATATCTTATAGGTGCATTTATGAGGTAGGAAAAGGGTCCTCCTCAAGTCGGATTTCAGCATTTAGTGTTCTACGGTCCTCTGCTATACCAACTGAGCTATTGAATGTGGTGAATTGTGGATAAACTTGAAGTGTTTTGAATTCTTCTGTATGATTGGATTCGTACACCTAGACTATTCTTTAAGGAAACGTGGAATGCACATTTTATTCTCTATAGGGGGATGTGCGAACAACAGGTAAAAATAGTGTTTGGGGCGCATTGATGAGGCAGAAAAATGTTCCTCCTTCGAGCCAGCGACCTAAGGATTTCAGCATTTAGCGTTCTACAGTCCTCCGCTCTACCAACTGAGCTATCGAAGGGACATAAAAAAACAATTGGAGCAAAAGGTACATGTTTGAACCGTAGCATTGAGTTGAATCTTTTCTACCAGATGTTGATCAACGTTGACCATTCAGCAATGGTGAGATTTCCGTGTATTGAGCGCTCGTCAGAACTGCCGAAATGTCCACAAACGGGTCTTTCCAGGCACAACTTTCTTCAATTATGGAGACGCTGATGACGTCTGCCGTTGCAGAGATTACAAAACGGGGTTACCAGTTTTGTGAATTTAGTAGGTTATCGCACATATATACCATTTCAAATTGTTTGGTTTCCTCCAAACATAACAATGGTCATCATGGCCAAACAGTTCTATTTTTGTTTCATCAGACCAGAGGACATTTCTCCAAAAAGTAGGATCTTTGTCCCCAAACTGTAGTCTGGCATTTTTATGGCGGGTTGGAGCAGTAGCTTCTTCCTTGCTGAGCGGCATTTCAGGTTCTGTTGACATAGGACTCGTTTGACTGTGGATATAGATACTTTTGTACCTGTTTCCTCCAGCATCTTCACAAGGTCCTTTGCTGTTCTTTTGGGATTGATTTGCACTTTTCGCACAAAAGTACGTTCATCTCTAGGAGACAGAACACGTCTCTTTCCTGAGAGGTATGAAGGCTGCGTGGCCCCATGGTGTTTATACTTGTGTACTATTTTTTGTTATTGATGAACGTGGTACCTTCAGGCGTTTGGAAATTGCTCCCAAGGATGAACCAGACTTGTGGAGGTCTACATTTTATTTCTGAGGTCTTGGCTGATTTCTTTTGATTTTCCCATGATGTCAAGCAAAGAGGCACTGAGTTTGAAGGTACTGCATGAAATACATCTACAGGTACACCTCCAATTGACTCAAATGATGTCAATTAGCCTATCAGAAGCTTCTAAAGCCATGACATCATTTTCAGGATATTTCCAAGCTGTTTAAAGGCACAGCCAATTTAGTGTATGTAAACTTCTGACCCACTGGATTTGTTATACAGTGAACTAGAAGTGATATAATCTGTCTGTAAACAACTTTGGGAAAAATGACTTCAGGGAACTTGGTGTTCTGAATTGTTCTTTACTATTTTCTGAGTTAACTTGGATTCTTTCTTAATTAGGAAACTGGAAATGCACGTTTTATTCTCTATAGGGAATGTGCGAACAACAGGCAAATGTATATCTTATAGGTGCATTTATGAGGTAGGAAAAGGGTCCTCCTCAAGTCGGATTTCAGCATTTAGTGTTCTACGGTCCTCTGCTATACCAACTGAGCTATTGAATGTGGTGAATTGTGGATAAACTTGAAGTGTTTTGAATTCTTCTGTATGATTGGATTCGTACACCTAGACTATTCTTTAAGGAAACGTGAAATGCACATTTTATTCTCTATAGGGGGATGTGCGAACAACAGGTAAAAATAGTGTTTGGGGCGCATTGATGAGGCAGAAAAAGGTTCCTCCTTCGAGTCGGATTTGAACCAGCGACCTAAGGATTTCAGCATTTAGCGTTCTACAGTCCTCCGCTCTTCCAACTGAGCTATCGAAGGGAAATGGAAAAACCATTGGAGCAAAAGGTACATGTTTGAACCGTAGCATTGAGTTGAATCTTTTCTGCCACATGTTGATCAACGTTGACCATTCAGCAATGGTGAGATTTCCGTGTATTGAGCGCTCGTCAGAACTGCCGAAATGTCCACAAACGGGTCTTTCCAGGCACAACTTTCTTCAATTATGGAGACGCTGATGACGTCTGCCGTTGCAGAGATTACAAAACGGGGTTACCAGTTTTGTGAATTTAGTAGGTTATCGCACATATATACCATTTCAAATTGTTTGGTTTCCTCCAAACATAACAATGGTCATCATGGCCAAACAGTTCTATTTTTGTTTCATCAGACCAGAGGACATTTCTCCAAAAAGTAGGATCTTTGTCCCCAAACTGTAGTCTGGCATTTTTATGGTGGGTTGGAGCAGTAGCTTCTTCCTTGCTGAGCGGCATTTCAGGTTCTGTTGACATAGGACTCGTTTGACTGTGGATATAGATACTTTTGTACCTGTTTCCTCCAGCATCTTCACAAGGTCCTTTGCTGTTCTTCTGGGATTGATTTGCACTTTTCGCACAAAAGTACGTTCATCTCTAGGAGACAGAACACGTCTCTTTCCTGAGAGGTATGAAGGCTGCGTGGCCCCATGGTGTTTATACTTGTGTACTATTTTTTGTTATTGATGAACGTGGTACCTTCAGGCGTTTGGAAATTGCTCCCAAGGATGAACCAGACTTGTGGAAGTCTACATTTTATTTCTGAGGTCTTGGCAGATTTCTTTTGATTTTCCCATGATGTCAAGCAAAGAGGCACTGAGTTTGAAGGTAGGCCATGAAATACATCTACAGGTACACCTCCAATTGACTCAAATGATGTCAATTAGCCTATCAGAAGCTTCTAAAGCCATGACATCATTTTCGGGATATTTCCAAGCTGTTTAAAGGCACAGCCAATTTAGTGTATGTAAACTTCTGACCCACTGGATTTGTTATACAGTGAACTAGAAGTGATATAATCTGTCTGTAAACAATTTTGGGAAAAATGACTTCAGGGAACTTGGTGTTCTGAATTGTTCTTTACTATTTTCTGAGTTAACTTGGATTCTTTCTTAAACCTGTTGAGGATGGGGGCGCTGTTGAGACTATTTATGCTAATCGTGTAATTTTTTAAACGGCTTCCCACAAAATCCTTGATCGTACAATATGCATATTATTATTATTATTGGATAGAAAACAGTCTATAGTTTCTATAGGAGTTGAAATTTTGTCTCTAAGTGGAACAGAGCCCATTCTACAGCAATTTCCCTGACATGGAGTCAGATTTCAGAAATTTTGGCCACTGTTCTGGAGTCAGTTAAAAGGGCACTGTTATTGCTATGACTATACGGACACTGCTTACGTCTTCCCCTGGATGCCTTTACGTGATGACGATTTGAATGGGGTCGATTGCGCGTTCACAGGCCCTATAAATAAAAAAACCCTGTAGGTAGGAGCTCCTTTGCAGCTGCGTAATGCGCGTGGAGGACATCGACCTGCTATTTTTCCAAGCGTTAGTTTAGCCTGTTATATTTTTCCGGTCATGTTTTTACTCATTATAGGAGTTAAAAACATCATAAGGTAGTTAATTTAAAGCGTTTTATAGCAATTTATATCCGTTTAGTGCGATTTTGGGACATTTATTTCTTTAACGCTGTGAATAGCTGGGCACGCTTTCAGTTCATCCCGAACGCAGTTGGCATTTCCACATGGCAAGAGGACAGCTTTCCACCAAAAGACGATTACTCCCAAGAAAGGATCCTTTGCCCAAGATACTGATGGAAGAACAGCTCAAAGTAGGACATTTTTATTATGATAAATCGTGTTTCTGTCGAAAAATATTAGTGGCTTAGGACGCCATGTTTTTTGACGTAGCTTCGCTTGGCGCAAACTGTATTGAAAAGTAAGGATAAATAAAAAAATGTAATTCCGCAATTGTATTAAGAATTAAATTGTCTATCAATCCCTGTCCACCCTATATTTTTTAGTCACGTTTATGAGTATTTATGTATAAGAGTAGATCACTGTCTAAGTGGCGCACGGACATTTTCTCACCAGCTTGGGTACATTTCACATTGTCTAACCATGATTTTGGTGGCTAAATATAAACATTTTCGATCAAACTCTATATGGATTGTGTAATATGATGTTACAGGAGTGTCATCTGAAGAATTCTGAGAAGGTTAGTGAAAAAATTAATATATTTTTGGCGATGTTGACGTTATCGCCCACTTTGGCTAGAATCAATGCTGGGCTGCTATGTGCTATGTGCTATGCTAATATAACGATTTATTGTGTTTTCGCTGTAAGACACTTAGAAAATCTGAAATATTGTCTGTATTCACAGGATCTGTGTCTTTCGATTAGTGTATGCTGTGTATTTTTACGAAATGTTTGATGATTAGTAAGTAGGTAAACACGTTGCTCATAGTAATTATTCTAGTCCATTTGTGACGGTGGGTGCAATTGTAACCTATGCCATCTACCTGAAATATGCACTTTTTTCTAACAAAACCTATCCCATAGCATAAATATGTTATCAGACTGTCATCTGATGAGTTTTTTTCTTGGTTAGGGGCTATAAATATCTTAGTTTAGCCGAATTGGTGATAGCTACTGGTGTTGGTGGACAAATAAAAGATGGTGGATTATGCTAATGTGTTTTTAGGTAATAGATGTACATCTTTACATATTGTGTCTTCCCTGTAAAACATTTTAAAAATCGGACATGTTGGCTGGATTCACAAGATCTGTGTCTTTCATTAGCTGTATTGGACTTTAATGTGTGAAAGTTAAATATTTAAAAAAAATATTTTTTTTGAATTTCGCGGCACTGGTTTTTCAGTGGGGGGGGGGGGGGAGTGCCGCTAGCGGCACTCTCATCCTAGACAGGTTAATTAGGAAACTGGAAATGCACGTTTTATTCTCTATAGGGAATGTGCGAACAACAGGCAAATGTATATCTTATAGGTGCATTTATGAGGTAGGAAAAGGGTCCTCCTCAAGTCGGATTTCAGCATTTAGTGTTCTACGGTCCTCTGCTATACCAACTGAGCTATTGAATGTGGTGAATTGTGGATAAACTTGAAGTGTTTTGAATTCTTCTGTATGATTGGATTCGTACTCCTAGACTATTCTTATAGGAAACGTGAAATGCACATTTTATTCTCTATAGGGGGATGTGCGAACAACAGGTAAAAATAGTGTTTGGGGTGCATTGATGAGGCAGAAAAATTTTCCTCGTTCGAGCCGGAATTGAACCAGCAACCTAAGGATTTCAGCATTTAGCGTTCTACAGTCCTCCGCTCTACCACCTGAGCTATCGAAGGGACATGAAAAAATTATTGGAGCAAAAGGTACATGTTTGAACCGTAGCATTGAGTTGAATCTTTTCTACCAGATGTTGATCAACGTTGACCATTCAGCAATGGTGAGATTTCCGTGTATTGAGCGCTCGTCAGAACTGCCGAAATGTCCACAAACGGGTCTTTCCAGGCACAACTTTCTTCA